>NC_135736.1:37100000-37400000 GCF_041903045.1 Epinephelus lanceolatus
TCACACCCACATGCATGCACACAAAACCACACACACTCGCACTGACACAATTCCAATTACATTAGACAAACGGGTTTAGCTCAAATGTGGTAATCAGCAACTGCAGTAATGCACACCTCCTCAACACTCGAACCGAAAAACAGCCTCACATATTTTCAAGTTACATTATTAAGTTTCATATTGGGGAAGTAAATCTCAAAATCTTTATCTCCCGCAACTCGCCGCACATTATGTCTTTCCTTCCCAGTAGCTTTCATTGGATTTTTCTCACACATTGTATTCAGCCTGTTCAGTCAGTGTAGCTCATTTAACAATGACATAAAATCCTGTTAAAAGTTCACTGGTTTTGTGCTTTTATTTTCAATTTGTTGAAATTAAAAACTAAAACTACTGTGCTGTCTGGTGAGCTGTCTACTGTGTGTGTGTGTGTGTGTGTGTGTGTGTGTGTGTTTGTGTGTGTGTGAGTGCATGCAGGGGTAAATTTTTATGGCTGCAGCTCCATTATTTATCACCATATTAAACTGCCTCATCCCTTTGTGGAGTGTGAACGAAAAGTAGTCACATTTTATCATGCTTTCATTCAAAGTGAGACAGGACGAGATACAGAAGCCAGGTGTGGCCACTTGATCACGCACGCATGAGCATGACTACATGACTCTTCAGGAATGTATAACTTTGTATCTTTAACAGGTTTATATATAAAAAAAACAAAACTCTGAGAAAACTCCATGTATCAACAAACTCAAATTAAAAAAGCTTGTTTAGTAAGAAAACAGCTGTCACTGATATCAGCCGAATTAAAAATAGACAACAATCTGACAACAGTGGTGGTCTCCCTTGAGAAACTAAACTGATTTTCCACTTGCTTTCATATTTGTTTTTCTATTTTTGCCACCACTTCCTGCCTTTCATCACCAACCTCACTTTCATATCAATTAATTATGAAGTTGTAATTATCTGGGGTAGTGAAGCTGAACACTTCGAAAAACTGTGGAAAATCCTGATACCAATAAACCTCAACTACATATCTGAAAACACAGCTGCAAATATGATTCAAACCAACTGCAGAAAATGAGCCAAAACAGAGGGGGTTAAGGGTAGACGGACATGATGTTGACATGTGATAGTCTGCAGTTCGTCATGCTTGGAAAGCTGAGCGTGATAAAATGAATTTTGGACTGATGGTTATATTCAGCAGTTTCTACTGGTGTTCTTTACGAGTACACCAGAGAAACAGAAGGACATTCATCATGCTTAGCTGAAATTACAGGGACAGGAAATGAAATTTGTTTTTGCAAAATCTGTCACCATGAAGAATTACAGTTTACCAATACTCTCAAACATTTGAGTCACGAGTTTGTCTCACTTTGCATGTAATTAGCAGTGTCATCTCAAATGTGAAAATGCAAATAGTCAACTTTGAATGAAACCACGAAATATACTGTAGAAGTGAAGCTTTGGTTTACCTACAAAAGCCTCGACTCGACAAAAAGACTCAGATTAGATCAATTTTGAGGATAAAACTCAATCCTTGTGCTGTTTAGATTTATTTTGCATGAGACGAGACACCTTTTTAAGGTCTAGTGTGTAGGATTTAGGGGAATATATGAGCAGAAATGCAATTCAGTACAATAGCTATGTTTTCTTAAGTGTTTAATCACCTGAAAATAAGAATTGTTGTGTTTTCTTTACCTTAGAATGAGCTATTTTCATCTACATAGAGAACAGATTCCCATTCACTGAGATTGCCGTGTGTCACCACCATGTTTCTACAGTAGCCAAGAAAGGACAAACCAAACACTGGCTCCATATAGGGCCATTCGTGTTTTCACTTCAGCCACTGTAGTTCACAGCCCCTCCTTCTGTGAAACTGCTTCATTGAGTGTTTTCACCAGTTTAAATAACAGGGTCCATTTGATTTGGAAAGGAGACCTCTGCAGATCAATCGTCTCCTGGTAAAAACCTCCTGAATGTCTGGATCAGAAATAAAGTGAGCACACATTAAGTTATCAGAGGAAATAGGTGAGCACACATTAGCAGGTGTTGGGTTAGTGACCCAATAATGACATGCCCAACAGCGAAGGAAAAACACTGATTTAAACACTGAAACTGCTTTACGCCCTGATCACACAGAAAGCATTTTAGCAGTTGGAGGCGCCTTTTGCTTTCTAATGAGAATGAAGCTTTTTGCTCACAGTTTTTGCATTGTGTGTTTCTGTGCTCTAGGCGCCTGGTGTTTTTGCCGCAGTGCTCTGAAGTCCTCCAGTTGAAAAAACTTCAACTCAGAGTGGAAAAAAGCACCATGTCAACTGTGTTCCCATTGTTCAATCAGATTACTTGAGAAGCGGGCCTTCTGTGGTGGTCACTACAACAAGTTAACAGTTGGTAAACAATGGAGGAGAAACAGGTGGTAGCAGCTGCTGGATACCCAGAGCTATACGGCCTGTTGATAGACAGCAGGTTGTCAAACTGCCCTTGAGTCATCCTAAAATATGCCTGGAAACGGTATTCACCATGATCCACCCTACTTTTTTAGGGTATCATGTACCCACACAGATCTTCGTTTCCCTGTGCCCAACAAAATATTTGCTGACAGCCTCTCACGCTCAACTAGCTACAGCAAGTGTCTGTGCATTTTAGTAACTCGCTACTAATTACTGTGAAATAAACAGAATAAATAAACAAACAGTAGACTGATTACATGGGAAGGTTAGAGTAAGGAGGTGATGGGGTGGCTTTTTTTTTTTTTTACTGATGGCATTCAGTTAAAAAGGCAGTGCAGTGCAGTGTTTTTAATCATGTGCTCCATTTGTTTTGGAGAGAAGGAGAAATGTGTGGATAATTTGGCTCCCGTTAAAAAACCTCTGAAGGAATTCTAACTTGGAGAAGTTTCAGCTGGTTGCAATCTGCAATCTTGACCACTAGATGCCACTAAATTCCCCTAATCTTACGCACTGTTCCTGTAACTATGTAAATCAGCAGCTTTGATCAAAGAATACTGGTCCTGGTATTCCCATTATCCCCACTCCAAGTTACAGTCATATCAATCTAGCCATAGTTGGCAGCTGAATGCGGAGCCAGTGCTTCTTGTGAGAGCCGAGACATGAGGTTTTCATAATGCTGCTGCACTGGGACATTTACCAGAACTGGGACTCTCCAAAAGCACAAACACACTGTGGGGCTGCAGACAGCAGACTAACTAGTCTATATGTCTTTTATGAGCGTTTAAGTGCAAGTCAATTACAGCAGACAGACAGAGCGAGGATAATCGAGTGTAAAATGACTGTAACCACCATGTGCTTCGCTGAGGGTAGCATGTTGTCAACCATAACTAATCTGAGAGCCCGCTAATAATAGAATCCCTTCAAATGCACTTTTCTACAACCTGTTTGCATTACATTAACACTATTTACACTGGGCCTTTTAAGTGTCTTCGACAATAGGAATGACACAAGGATGCTGTGTGTCTTGGTGCGAGTGTGTGTGTGTTAAAGTGTAACAAAAGCGAAAATGCAGGCAGGTTACGGATCCTCAGGGATAGAATGACTGTAACTAATGCGTGGATTGTAGATGTTGTATATACCGTAGCTGGCATGTCTAACACTGTGACAATAGCCAATGAACAACAGCTTTCTCCATACATTCCCACACACACACACACACACACACACACACACAACCACTGCCTACAGTATGTGGGATGAAAGGATAATTTAATTTACCTTTCAGCATTTAATTGCTCTTCCTCTTCATGCCTAGAATCATGCAAACACCCACACCAACCTACAGAAACGAGTGCCTCTGATTTGTGTCTTGTAAATTGACATTGTACATAATGTCCTGTCAGGAGAGCAGTGAGTTTACAGTGTAGCATAAAATCTCAGATATTTTTTGAATTTGATTTATTTCATTTACTTATATTAAAAGTTTACAATGTGCTAGCATTTGCGCCGACTCCCAAAACTTCACAGAGGCCTCCTGAAAATCTCTTTTGGACTCCACGACAACATCAAAGTGAATCAAAAGCCTGTTTTCAGTCTTGCCAATCTGCTGTGTCTCTCCTTTAGATTCCTCTTTGTCACATTTTGAGGATCTAAAGGTGTTGGCAGCAACATCTCAACAAAAACAGTATCTTGTAGGTGAAGTGAGTGGTTCCCAAAGTGAATAAGTAAAAGTTGCCATGGTAATGTTTTTTTTTACTGCTTAGGACTATCAGCTGTTATTGCAATTGGCCTTTTATATTGAGTGCTTATTAAAATGTCTGGCAAAAGTTGCAGAAGAAGAAGCCAAACTGAACTGAGGAGGAGCAATGTGTGCTTTCAGATGAACGTGCCAAGAGAAAGCAGATATTCTAAAATAAATATGGTCCAGAAGAGTCATCCTGTCTGAAGTTAACAATGTGCTAGCAAGATATAACAGGCCAAGAATGAATGAATGGATTTTTTTTTTTTTAAATCATCCCTTTTGTTAAAACAAGTTGTTATTGAAAGTACCTTAAGGTTTATTCTTTTGCCAAGGACATTCATGCAGCAGATTTGTTTTTCTTTTGCCTTAAGAATAAAATCATAAAGGCTTGGGTTAAGTTAAATGTGTGAACTGCTAAGGAAAGTATTTCTTTGTTGTTAACAAAAATGCATGCATGCTAATTAAAGATGTAAACACTACTTCTATTGATAATAAGCAGTGCATTAAGACATTAGAGCAACAGTCACTGTTGCACGCGCGTGTGTGAGAGAGATTGACAATCAACACCTGCTCAATCTAGTGACCAGTTGTGTCGGGTGTCCCTTGACACAAGTGCACGCACATGAATGTGTGTGTGAGTGTGTGTGGGTGTCAGAGGGTACAAGATGTGTCTTTGAGAGAGCATGTGTGTGTCAATGGAGGGATTACCACCTCTAAATGAGGACATTCACACTCTCCTGTCATATCTCACCCCATTCTCTCCTGCCTTTATCTCCTAGGTACCCACTAAATGCCCATAACACACCTCTTTACTTTCCCTCTCTGCGACAGCTTTTATGTTCTGTCACTCACAATGTCAGCTGCAGCTACACATACACAAAGTGGAGCTGAAACGAAATCAAATCCGTGTCAGTGTTTAATATTTCAACTCCAAACAAGACATTTATTTGATATTTTTCTCTCTGAGTCTTCTGTCATTTTTGAAAATATAGAATTTGTTTAAAAAAAAAAAGGCTGTACAATTGCTCCATCCCGTTTCCCTGGAAAAATGGTAAACACACATTTTCTATATTGTCCTCAGACAAATGTTGAGTCATTTAAATATATTTTATTTTCATAATATCTGTATATTTGTTCCCTATTCTCACTAGAAAGCATCATCCCAGATTCTTTCAATCTATGTAAATGGGTTTGTATGATGTGCAGCATGGTGGGGAATATTGTGCCTGTGTGATGGCAATATGCTGGGAGCAATATATGAATTGACGTCTTCCTGTCACTGCATAGTTGATATAAAAAGAGCGTGATGGGGGCTTTTAGAAAGTGAGAGGAGGGTGAGATTTAAAAGACTGTGAATATGGCGAATGTATTTGGCTTTCAATCTGGAGAAGTGTTTGTAAGTTCTGTGTATAAATTTGATGGCGAGCACTTGTGTTATTCTAAACACTCCAAGGTTTATTCTCTGTCAGTCTGCTCACAAACAGAGGAACATATGCCTCGAGCCTGGTTTAACAGTGCGATCGAGGACGAGAGAGACACAGTCAGGGTATCATGTAAAGTGTGGGTATATGTGTGTATATCTGACTGTGTTAAAGAGAGCCAGAGAGAACAGTACAACAGTATATAGGGTAAAGGTATGTGGCAGTTGGTGAGTGTTTTGTCTGCAAAGATTAACTATAGAGTCTATATGATACCATGGCTGTTTGACACACACACACACACGCACACACACACACACACACACACACACACACGGTCTATCTGATACCATGCGAGCTGACAGGAATGTTGAGTAGAGAAGCAGCCACTGTTTAAACAGAACATAAACCTGGGTGAGACCGGTGTGTGGGAGTGATACTGATCTTTACACCTGGTCCAGTCAGTGTGTCGATCTCCGATATGAAGAACATGATCTCGTTTTACTGATGACATATTTACTGTAGATCTGAGCCATGATACCACATGAGTTGTGTATGGGAAGACTGTTTTACAGCTTCTCATATGTCCGATTTTATACTCTGACTTACTGATACTGCTTGCGTACTTTGCCACATTCAGAAGGCGGACGACGGACAAAGCTTTAAACTGTCAAGGGGAAAACATTTTTTCTTTAAAAAGGGAAAATATTCAAATGAAAGACAGAGCGACGCTGACTGAAGAGTGTGAAACTTGAGTTGCTGATGAAATGCAGCTCCTTTGAAAGGGATCTAGTGGTTTGTACTTGAAAGATTGACACAGGTTTGAACTTGTGTTTTAGGCCAAATTGCTGATGAAATGTGACTGAGAGGAGGCATAATATGGGAATAAAGAGTGGATGATCTTGAAAGCTCATTGAAACTGACCTATCACCGGCCAGTGTGCAGCAATAGACCATCATCTGCCTGTTCATCTGCCACATAACTGCGGGGCTGTTACAATGAAAAAGACGATTCAACACAGATATGAAGCCTGATGGAAATGTTCTGCTACCAAAGGTATTTATTAGATTAGATCTTTTATAATTTCTCTACATTTTTTTGCTCTTTATGAACACGGTCAGACACAGTTGTTGGGTCTGTGGACCTCCGAGGCTTAGCCCTGAAATATTTGAATGAATCTGCGGCCATGATTCAATCAGCAGATGTTGCAGTATCCATAAGTTCATTACACAATCTATATCATTATTCTGTCAAACACACAGTTAAGTGTCAAAAAAAAGAATTTGCCTCCTTTAACATACATTGCATATTTCAAACAATGCGTAACCTGGCTAAACTGCATCCAGTTTTGAACAAAAAATTAAGCTGCTGTGCATCTGAGTCAGGAGCTAATTAGTAGAACAGCTATTATCAGTTAGTTGGGACCTGGGACAGAGGATGAGTCAGCTGATCTGCAGGTTGGACTGAGACTACAGAGAACTGAAGCTGGCGGAGACTTCAACGCTTCAGTGTAATCATTATCATCTTTACCAGGGACAAGATTCAAGATTCAAGACCTTCATTTGTCCCTGAGGGGTGATTGGTTTTGCCACAGTCGCAATAAATAAAAAAATCAACAACACATGGCTAGACACACACGATTAAAACCACACATAGCTGCGTAACCACACATTATAACAAACAAAAACAAAACATAAATAAACACATATATACAGGAGTGAAGAGGGTGAAGACAGGACGCACAAAATAAGAGTATTAGTAAAGATAAAAAAGGGGCATGGTTGGAGGCATGCTGTCCAGGAAATGTTCTTGAACATAATGCTTATATTTTTTAATCAGTCAGCATGATCATGTGGGAATTTGGCATGACCTGAGTTTAGTACAAAACAATTCCATGTGTGATGAACAGTAACGTTTCTGGGCTTTGCTGAAAACACTCTTGGCTTTAGCCCAGTGAGTGTTCCCCTGACACCACCAGAGAACTTGATCTCATGTTCTGTTACTTCTTAATGTGCTTATAAGGCTGTTGGGTTCACATTAGTCAGTATAGATTAACCATCTTACAAAGCAGAGAACAATAAGGGTTCGTGCTGAAGTATTTTTTTTTAATTTAAAACTATTCTATGTAAAATGCTTCAAAGCAACCTTGTGCGTAATACTTCACTGAAGTGAGTGTTTTGGCCTGTGAGCACTTAGAACTAAGGAACAACACACTGAGAGCATATAATACAAAATTCAAATTAAATATCGCCTAATGAACCTTTTACAGCCAGCCCCGACTCTTGTGTTATGTATCTGTATGCACAATTAGTAGGAGATGAAATTCTGAATTACGGTAAGTGGAAGTAGCTTATGTTCCTAACATTAGATCAACCAATTTTACACTCAAAGTTAGATGTTTTTTTGGCAAGAAACTGAGAGTACGATAGACAGACCGACTACTAGTGCAGTCCATACATCTCTGAAGATGCTGGATTGGAGTGCTGACTGAATGTGTGTGATTTGCTATGCAGGGAGTGTCCCAAGTCACACAGCATTTATTTTTCAGCTCCACCCCACAAGCTGATAGTTTTTTTTCTTACCCTCTCTCCTGAAGGCCTCGTTTTATCTCCACGGCTGTCCGAATGTGTGTGTGTGTGTGTGTGTGAGAGAGAGAGGGAGAGACGTACCCTTTCTTACACAGACCCTCATACATACCATGCTCACAGGGTCTGTCTTTTCAGTTGGGGGGTAGGCTCAGTTTTGAAAGATGATGCTCTGAGCTGTGTGTGTGTGCATGTGTGTGTGTGTGTCTTTCATATGAATATAAAGCTGAGCCAGGGACGTGGCTTGGCTGTCCCAAAGGCCCAAATACTCTCCAACACAGACATGCAGCCAAAATGCTGGGGGTCGTTAAGATCCTAAAGGCAGACATTTCCCCCTCTATCAATCTATCAGCATTCCCTTTTTTCTCTCAGGGAATGAGACAAAAGAGGGTGAGACAGAGAAAGAAGAAAGAAGGAAAGAAAACGCTGGCTACAAATTGTCTGGTGAATTAAAGGTGAAGGTTAAAGTTTCCCTCGTAAATTTTATGTGTGTGAGTGAGTGTGTGTGTGTGTGTGTGTGTGTGGGTGTGTGTGTGCCAGACCTTCATAGGAATATAAAACCACACCAGGGCTCATGGTTTGGCTGTCCCAAAAGTCCACCGATTCTCCCAAACACACACGCACATAAACACAAACACATAGCCCACATGTTGGGAGTTACAAAGGCAGACGTTTCCCCATCTATCAATCTGTCACTCTCCTTTTCTCTCTGGGTGAAAGACATTAACGAGAGGGGGACAGAAAAAGGAAGAAGGAGCGAAAGAGGGAGTGGGATATACATTGTCTGGTGAACATAGGGTCAGGGTTGCACCCATAAATTGCGTATTGTGTGTGTATGTGTGTGCGGACAGCTCGGGGGCAACAGGCCTTTATACAGTCGCCAACATGATGTTACACTCTGCTGGAGAGAACAGTGATTTTTAAAATATCAGAGAACCGTGAGGGGAGTTTGTGTTCGACAAAGACAGAGAGACAGAGAGCTACAAATCGTTCAGCGAACAAGGTTCACGTTATCCAATAAAACCCGTGTTACAGCTGAAAAGAAATACACACTGACCTCGGGATGGTCTCCATTGCTTTGAACAAACAACTGGTATTAGAACGCTGAAGCACTTCAGCAAAAAAAAAAAGCCAATTTACTATATATTTGGATTCACAGTCTGCCTAAAGAGATCAGGAAAAGAGCAATGTACTGATGGAAGTGTTTAGAGGTTGACTGGATTTCCTTTCAAGCTATTTTGTGTGTGAACTGCTGGGAACAGATTAAAGTTGCATGGCCCCTAATTCAGTTACATAATATCCACTGCATATAATAACACCAGGGCTCTTGACTGTTACCAAACGATCGCACATTATACATGAATATTTTTTTTGAGCATGCAGGTTAAAGTTTCACATGGTAGTTAAGGTGACAGCTGACTGATACATGGGTCTAACCTGAGTTGAATACATAGCGGAAGGTCTGTATTACATACAGTAAGTCTGGTATATGAAGTGTATAGTGTATAAACTATGATACATGCTCTGTCTCACTCCCTCTTCATCTCCTTGCAGTTGTCGTACTCACACACCTGAAGTTACATCCAACTAACTACTACTACGGCACTGTCGGCAGAACATCAGTATAAGAGATTGTGATGTATATTACAACGTTAGGAATATCTGCTGCCTTATATTCCACAGACAGCACAGCTCCCTCACTGGAGCAGCAGCTCCAGTCTCTTGGCCCGTCTGTGGCACAGCAGCCTTCAGTGTTGATAGGCTATTACTTGTGATGTGTACTGAATCATATAGTGCTGTGGGCGGGACACTGAGCGAGGCTATAGAGTGATGACTGACTGCAGACAGAGAGAGTTGGCTGCATAAGAGCCAACGTAGTGCATTTTTCTATTAATTTACTTTTCAGCCACTGGATATAAAAAAAAACAAACAAATAATGTCAAATAAAAATAACATATAAGGGTGCAACCAACTGTGAAAGTTGGTTTCACCAGTGCTACCAGTGGAAGAGGAAGCCTGAAACCCTGCACACCCCTCCATCTTGTGCCCCTTTGACCTCTTTTGCCAGCCATATTTTAGATGTCTAATCTTTGTATCTTGAGAAGCTTGTGATTTCTCTAGTAAAAGCTCTTTGTGAGTGCCTTTTTCCAGACCTTTAATGTAACAGACCACAACTTTTTTTGGCTGTGCTGCACCCTTTATATCATACAATAATAATCCAACCATAGCCATCAAGTATGAGAGGGCCCATATATTGTGGGAAAAATCCTATACACAGAGAATGCATAACAATTTGAAGTAAACATAAGGACGGAGAAGAAATATACACAATTTCATTCTCCGTATAGTTTCTTTATTATTAGCAACAGTATATTGGTTCAGCATCTATGTTGGCTGATTGCCACACACATGTTTTTAAATCTTTCTGCTGGTATCCCTCACATACCAAAACATCTAAGTTGTCAGTCCATTTCACTTTGTCACACAGCCAAGTTCAAATCAGCGCCCCCCTTCCTTTAAATCTTTTATCCAGCCAAAATCTCTCATGAATAAAAAATAGGGTAAACAGTATTTCCTTTTCCTTTTAATGAAACAAGGGTCTGGCGAAGAGAGAGCTATCGTCTCTGTAAATTTGGGAGGATCTCCAATGGCACAGATGATGAAGTGGCAATGCAGTTTCAATTTTAATACTGGTGTCACTCCACATGATGCTCATAATACATCACACGGTGGCTGCGTCGCACAGTGACAGTGAAGGCTTGGAGTTGTCACATGAAATAAGATCCACGGTTTGAATACAGAGGACCACAGTAATGATCACTTAGACTCTTGATGAATCACTTGAATCTGACTTATTATTAGTCTGCTCTTAATACTCCTCTACAGTGATGTATTTCAACAAATTTGATGCAATTGTATTCACCCAATTTGTGCTTTATCATGGCACTTTCTGAATTCAAAGTAGGGTTTCATACAAGAAAATAATGTTTGTCAGAATGGAAAGGAAGAGATCAGGACTGGCCATCTTATTTATCTTATCCCATTATTAAAGCTTGACTGCATTCACTATACTACACATCTGTTCACAGAGGAGAAATCTACATGAACGAGTCAATCAGGCCTAAAACCCCACAGCATATCCAAACATTATCAGCCCATTAAATGGCTGTTATCAGCTGTCATGGGAAGCATAGAGTTAAGGTACTATGGCCGTACTGTATTTACATTTATTAAGTCTGCGTAGGGAGGAGGTTGGGTTGGATGAATGGGTAAGGAGACTGCTTTTCAAGTCCCATTTGAAACCAAAAGTATCACAACTTTATGTAACATATTTTTTAAAGGTTTTCCAATTTTGGTTTGCTGTTTTTTTTAGGTATATTACAGCAACGACCATTGGCTTCCAGTTTGAGTACTTGTTACACTTGCTAAGCCTTAATTTACTTGTGACTTGACACACAATGCACTTTCATCTTTGTCTTCTTAGGGTAAAGAGTTGTTCAGGATGTAGAGGTAAAGTGTGCTGCTTGAGGATACTTATGTTGGTGTTGACATTAAAACTCAGGTCCTCTCATTAAAGGGAAAGCCCCACCCAGCATCACTCAGTGACTCACATGACTCTGGTGACCACAGCTATAGCACAGACAGATGAAATGTAAAGTAAGATAGTAAGAAGTCAGCTTACCTTGTTTCCAGAGGCACATTGCTACCCAGCACCCAGCTGTCTTGCAGCGGGACGCTCTCGGGGGGCGTGGTCTGCAGCTCGGCTGGTGATTGGCCGGCCACAGGGGCCGGGCTTCCAGTAGGAGGGGTTAGCTGCCGCGTTGAATTCAGTGACTGGCCAGCGTGGTGCGTGGAGCCCAGGGATTGGTTGAGAGCGGTTATTGAGGGCTGCTGGCGGTGAGGGGGAGGTACCGGAGGCAGGACGGAGCCGTGGTGATTGGATGGTTGCTCTGTCAACAATAAAGAGGAAGCATGTTTAGAGGGATGCTTGTCTTTGTACTGCTTTATAACACTTAAATGTATCCTCATCCTGTACAGAACTGTGGGGTGAAAATATTGTTAAAAGAAAATTGCCAAAGAATGCCACCCAACACAGACAGGAGGCAATTCTTTGCTTGTCAACTCAGCCGTGCCTGCCTCTCACATTGTCAGGTTCGCAGTATTTTGCAGTTTTTTACTTTGAGTGTTGTTGCAGTGCTGTCTTTGATAACTGTGCTGTTTAGCATTTGTTTCAGGGAGAGGATGGGTTTGGTCCTTGAGGACCTGTCCCCTCCAATCATGAATAGACATCTGCATAGTTAACGGGAGAAACTCCATCCCTTCAGATTACATATCATCATCCAATCAAACACAATGTATCATCTCTAAGGAAACATAATTGTCGGCACCTCAACTGCAGAAAGAGAGAAACAGGCTATCACAAACTGTTCATCAAAGTAAATATGAATTCCTGTCAAGCAGTAATTGGCACAAATCTAACTATGGTGCCTATAGCTGTTCAACCTGTTGAGATGATACCGGTGATTCTTCTTAGAGTCAGACAGCCCCTCTAAATATATCAGCCCTGAGGCTACAGATGGACAGATTGAAGACGTTGAGGGAGATCAATGGCAGAATATTACTTTTTATGAGGACAGCCATGAAATTAACTGTTAAAAGTAAGAAAATGTTCTGACGTTCACATACATATAGCGTTCTGTGTGTGTACTGGGTAGACTTTGTGTGTGTGTCCCTCTGAAATTATTATGTTTGAGTGGTTGTTCGTAAAAGTGAATACATGTCTCTTAACAGACTGCAAACCTTTGCAGTTTTCCTCTAAATCCTGTTTAAATTTGCATTAGCAATGGCAAAGTTCACACACAGCGTCACCCAGTCCTTTCATTTCCTTTGTGTTATATTCCAGCTGAGTCCCGAGGTGCCATTCCCCGGAGCAAACGACCACTTGCAGAGTCAGGTGTTCAGTATAACGTCTTTCTCGTTTATTGTCTATGTCGGAAGAGATTTAAATCAAATGTATCATCGTGATGAAGAAATAATTCTCCTCTCTCTGCCGACAAACACTTGTTGAATATTGATGCCATGTTGTTCATTTTCAATATCATCTGAGACAAATGTATGAGAAGCTTGCAGCTGTCAAATTCAACATTTACTGACTGTGGGCTTCGATGTTAACCACTATGTAAATTTTCTCGCGGTGTATGGGCCGGTCAAGGCTGGTGAGAATTGTAACCCAACGCTGCGTTCAGCTCAGCCAGGATGAATACTGATCGGTGATTGGCCTTCACAAAACCCTGCTTCGTTTTTGTAAAAATATTTGTTCAAAGTTGACCTGGCTTCAACTTTTCCCTGCTGTTTTTTTTCCCAGTGCTTTTTGGCTCCTTTTCTGTCCTTAGGGTGCTCTGAAGGAAATGAATGGCAATGCTGGTATTTGATTTGCATAAAGAGCATCACGTCTCCATTTCCCAGCCCTGCTGTTATTCATTCTCCACTGCCCTCACTGGAGAAAACAGAAAGCAAAGAGAGAAAAGGAGGGATATGTGCAGGAGCAGTAGGGTGGGCGAGGGAGGGCTTTTTGTTTGTGGGGGGAAGTACTCACTTTCTCCCTCTCCCTCTATGTCTCTCTCACTCTTTCGCTTTCTCTCCATATGCTGTTTTGCCGGCTTAGTAATTGCTCCACTTATGCAAACCTTCAAGGCTAAATGCTGAAAGTCACACACACACACACACGCAAAGTCAGGATTTCTGGATGAGTGTTCAGGCATCATTAACAAGCCACATCTGTGTGTCATCACTGCAAATGTAAATCTAAACACCTTTTATTCACTCAGATGGTGAAAAGCAACACACACACACACACACACACACACACACACACACACACACACACACTACTCTGGGTTTGCCTAATAAAAAATCTCAATGAGAGGGAGGCAGGGATATTTATCACTTTGGCTGACAGACAAAGAGCTACCTTGGTGCAGCAGATTGATAAAGCCTAATATCAGAATGTGTATTCTTTCCCCCCAAAAAATCAGGCAAACATTCAGGCAAAAGCGAAGGCATGTATGAACCAACTCATTTAACGAGTGTATGCTTAAGTTGTGATTTTTTTTTAAAGGTTTAGTGTGTAGGATGTAGGGGGATATAATGTCAGATATGGAATATAATATAATACATTTTCTTTAGTGTATAATCACCTGAAAATAAGAATCTTTGTGTTTTCGTTACCTTAGAATGAGCTGTTTATATTTACATGGGGAGTGGGTCCTTGTCTACGGACACAGGCATGTTGCACCGCCATGTTTCTTAAGTAGCTGCCCCCAAAACTGACAATCCAAACAGCTCTACATAGGGCCATATGTTTTTGCATCAGCCACCTTAGTTAGCAGCGCCTCTGCAATGACTTTTTAATGTGAAACTGCCTTACTCAGTGTTTTTACTGGTTGACATCATCAGGGTCATTTGCTTTGGAGAAGAGACCTCGGCAGGTAATTTGACTTTAGTAAAAACCTTCTGAATATCGACACAAACATGTTGACATCAATGCGAGACAGGTGTGTGTGTTTCCTGCTCCGGCTCCTGAATCTAAGCCTTTAAAATCAGAAACAAACACTTTTTCGTCTGATTAAGTCCATCTTACGACGTCGTTAGTGTCTGCGCCTGGAAACCGCTTAGACGCAGCTTTTTTCCACTGACTGGAAGCAAGAGATCAGCGGCGTCTGTGTACCTGCCCGCCCGCAACGTGAGCCTGGAAGTTGGCTGAAAGATAAAATATCTAAATCTTACACATTAGCAGGTGCTAGGCTAACGGGCCGTCTCAGATATGCCAAACAGCTTTGGAGAAACACTGATGTGTAATGTGATATTGCTTTCTTCAGTATTTTTACCAGTTTCAATAACCAGGCCTATTTGTTTCGATGAGAAAAAGACCTCTGCAGATAATTTGGATCCCAGCAAAAAAAAAGACCTGAACACTGAAGGAATTCCAACCATGAAGTTGGATGAAATCGGTAATCCTCACAGCTAGATGTCACAAAGTCCTCTTCAATATTCCACACTGTTCCTTTAAAACATTTTCATGCTCAGAAAACAGGAAAATGCAGTGACAAAAAAAGGAATTCACACCAATTGAATGACCTTTAGATACAAATGGCAGTATTCAAGTATTTTATCTAATCGCTTCGTCATCAGAGCTCCTCACAAAGCTGCTGAGAGCAGCTTTTACTGAGAAATAAGACCCACATTGCTAGGGATGAAGTTGTTTCACTCGGCCCACAGTGAAAGGTTGGTTTGAGAACAGTTTTTAAGAGTGTCCATGAACCATATTAATGTTAGGAAAGAAAACCTAATTAAAAACTGTACTAAATGCCCTATCTAACAGTGTAACAAAAGGGAAAAATTATTTGTCTGTGCTCCGTGATTCGGATCCACTCCAGAGTGTAACAGGTTCTTTCCTGACCCATGCAACACCCTTCCACCAAGAGGAGGAAGTTTTTTTCCAGCAGTTTTTTCATAATCCTGCTGAGAAACGGACAAACAAACCAAACTGAAAACGTCCTCCTTGGTGAAGGTAAAAATCAAATGGCCAGCATGCTGTGCGTTTCCATGTTGTACTGTAACTGAGATCCTGGTTTTGTGTGGATGTGAAGAGTCACAGCCTGCAGGGACAGCTACTGTGCCCCAGCAAGTGACATCCAACTGGGACTTGATGCCTCTCAAACAGCAGCCTCAAACAGCTTTCCAGAAAAATACAGGAGTCATCAGTTCAGCCTGGACACTGACAGTGACAAGTATTTTCTGGCTGCCACCAAAATCACCTGTGTGTTGACACTGTGACATTTTTTTCTGCTTGGTAAACATGTCATCGTCTTTTGATGACGCTGTTACCTGGACCTGCATCACATGTGTGACATCTACACACAGTCCAGCCCAGTGATGTCCACTAAGCCAGCGTTTTCTGTGTAATGTGAGAGTAAAGGGACTGCATTCATGTGTTTCTTCAGCTGACGACATTTCGCTTCATAAATTTCTCTTAATAAAACCTAGAGGTGTTAAGAAATAGAGCTGATACAGGCATTATTTTTAGGATTCCCCCCATATCAGCCAGTAAAGAGCTGCTCATAGCCTTGAGATGTTTTGTGAAAATGGCCCCAGAAGTGTTACATAAATCATTCATCCTCATTTGCCGAAAACATTGGCGTGGTATCTAAACAGTCTCTTGCCTGATTTGTATCCAAGATCTTCCTCTAGTGTCAAGTCAGCCATTTGTCACGGTTCCCACAGTCATTGCTCGTGTAATCTCTTTCATGGCTGTCAATTTAGTTATTGATAACATGCGCAGGTACAGTTACCACAGGAGCTCAAATAATTATCTGTCTGATACGTGGAGGAGAAATTGATCTGCAGTAAATTCTGACCTGCACATGTTGAGGATAAAGTCAATAAATCATTCATGGGCAATTAAAATGCAACATCAAGAGTGTCATGGTAACAGATTCATCTTTTCCAGTCGAAGATGAAAGTTATGTGACTTGCACTCAGGCAACCTGTGGTTCTTTGGTTCTACCCACTGAACCCACTAACATGGTTATTAAAATAGTTTCTTCCTCCGCTGCATCACTGCCAGGGAAGAAAATATTTGTGTGAGTGAAACTTTGGTCTGTGAGACAACTGGACTTCACTTGGTGTACATACAAACTGACTCTTAGTTTCATGCATTCATTTATTTTCGTAACTGCTTATCCTGTTAGGGGTCGTGGGGGGGCTGCAGCCTATCCCAGCTGACATTGGGTGAGAGGCAGGGTACACTCTGGACAAGTCACTGATATTGTTGCAGGGCTGACACATAGAGACAGACAACCATTCACGCTCACATTCACACCTACTGCTAATTTAGAGTCACCAATTTGCCTAACATGCATGTCGTTGGACTGTGGGAGTAAGCCGGAGTACCCAGAGAAAACCCACGCTGACATGGGGAGAACATACGAAGAAAGGCTACTCCACCCTGGAGTTCAAACCCCCCATCCTGAGTTCGAACCAGGAACCCTCTCACTGTGAGGTGACAATGCTAAACACTGCACCATTGTTCTGCCAATCAGTTTCATATATTGGCAAACTAATATAAGACAGACACAGTGTAAGTAAGTTGGGATCAATTTGCAAATTGCACTGAAATCCCAGTTCCTACAATAAACAATTAGGTAACAAACATGCACACACACATACTCACACACACATAGACAAATCCCCACTTTTCTTTAATACACATTGGATTTTTCAGAGTCTCTGGAGCGTGTGTGTCTTATTTCAGCAGAATAAAAAAAATAAAATCCAGATCCAGAAAAAAGATAAGAGCCAGACAGAGTGAAGGGGAGAGGGCAGCAGACCCTGAACAGGACAGGTAAAAGTATGCAAATCAATGAGGAGAACAATGAAATCAGTGGAGTGAAAAGAGATGAAAATTGTTGGTTGAGGAAAGCCGTTTCTTTCATGTGTGTGGGAGATTTTATTTTCTCCACACAGTGCATTATAAAATACTTGCACTGGAAATCTGCCTTTACCATGGGCATGAGCATTTACCATCCAAGTAGAGGTCACTATGTGCTTTACAAAGAGTAGACTAGAACTCAGGGGAGGTAATAGTTGGATCTACAGCAAATGAATAAATGATCTCATAGCAAGGATGCAAGCTTTATTAATCAATGAAATTCCAAAAAGAAAAACAAAACAAACAAAATGGTTCTTACATTTATCCATGGTACTGATTCCAGTGTAAATACTATCAAATATGTAAACAACTGTTAGAAAGTCAAGACTCTTGTGATCAGATTGCTGCAAACCATCACTTCTTCCACACCACCAACAAACAAACAGTTACAACTCACTAATGAAACCTCACTGTTATCCACTGATCAATAATATTCTCACAAACATGGTCCTGACACATTAGCAAAGGTCTCAACAGTCCAAATGCAGCAAAAGATTTTGTCCAAACACATTTTTACATCCATAATTAACCACGGACTACCATTGCATCATTTAAGATGTTCTAATCT
Source organism: Epinephelus lanceolatus (assembly GCF_041903045.1). Lineage (NCBI taxonomy): Eukaryota > Metazoa > Chordata > Actinopteri > Perciformes > Serranidae > Epinephelus > Epinephelus lanceolatus. The sequence goes on from NC_135736.1 coordinate 37,118,247, forward strand.
CGCCAGGCAATCTTGATAACTCTCCTTACATGAAAATATAATGCCAAAGCATTGCACCAAAATGGCCGCTGCGCTCTAACATTTTGACTGACACCTCACTTCACCCAATAGGAGCTTCCATGGTCCCTCCACAGCTTACAATAGCCAATGAGAGCCTCTGTTGGAAGGAAGGGCCGGCCTTCAACTTTGGGAGCCAGCCAACAAGAGGCTGTGCCAATAACTGAGGCTACGTATAGCCAGTGGAATTCTGAACACAGCGATATGCAGCTTGAGTAGCTTTTTTTTTTAACGTCAGCGTGCTACTTTCCAGAAGAAAGCATGTATGCTTGTACTCAAGTGTTTCAAGAACAGCTTTCTACTTTCTATTTACGTTGGGTATGCCTTGAATAGGCATTTCACATAAATTTTAAAGGAATGGTTAAAAAGTTAAAGAGCCTTTGCAAATAAATATGTTATATTTAGATGGCATATTCCCTATAATATCATCCAGCAAAAGCAATATGTCATAATCACAGCAGGGCTACATTCATCAAGATTTGGGTATGTGAAATCTATGCTTCTAAAATTAATTTGAAACAAAACAAAAAACTTTCTTATCATTTCTCTGTCAGATAAGCAATACAGAATGTTTCTTTTACATCAATCAAATGCTGCTTTATCTTAAAATTACAACTTTGTAAACTCTCTTTGGCAGCGTGCCTTTTCTCGTTGTACAGCTTTAAACAATAGACAGCTGGAGCAGATATTGTTAATGCGCCCTTATAATCATGGCACACACACATGCGCGCGCACACACACACGTGCACACACACACACACACAAAAAGCACACACGTACACCCAGGTCACTTCCACCAAGATTAATTTTGAACAAAATCCATTACTAGAACGTATTTGGTCAAATGAGCTTTTAAAATTAATTCCAACTCCCTCAGTCAAAGTAAAAAATCCATGCACAATCAGTGCTGAGAGAGGCTGCAGCCTTGTGCGTCAGCTCCCAAAACAAATCACAGTGTGGAGAAAAATAATGGACCCAACTACTTTACGGCTCCAATTTCCTGATTATAAAACACAAGTATCTGTCAGGCATCTCATTTATTAAACATGAGTTTTAAATGGCGTTTAGTCTTTGAAAGCCATTACTGTGATATATTCTTTTTTCTTTTGAGTGAGGCCACTGATAGTGAAGGGTTCAGTGTTTCACTCAGACATTTTGTCGCATGACAGAGGACGTTAAATAACTGAACACTGGTGATAAACATAATAAGTCAATGCGTTTACATGGACGTGAATTACCTGTTTATGATCGGATTTTTGAAGCATCCCATTTATTTGTTTGAGCATGTAACATAACTAACCATATCACAACATATTCATACTTCTGTAAGATTTAAAATGTCTCATTAAGTTTAGGTAAATGACAGGACAAAAATATTGATAAATGTATTGATATGGGAATTTATCATTTATGTATGTATTTTAAGTCCTTACAACAATTTAGCTCTAAAACTGTTCCACTTTCTGGCAGTTCGGCCTTTTGCCAGTTTGCAGCAATTTGACTTTGTGTGTATGCACTAATCTAAGGCTCTGTGCACTTTTATATACATTGTTTCCGAGGAGAAGATTTTACTGGGTGCACAGGGGACACGTCCGCCACAGTGTTTATAACACGTGCTCATTTGTTCACCCCAATAAAAACATGAAAGTAACAGAGGACTTTTATGTCAGTGAACTGCTAGAACGTGACTCGCAGATGCAAAATTGCCTCCGGTAGATAAGGGGGTTGGTGTATGTAACTTCAAAAGCAATGGCTGCAATCTGGCATAAAATGGAAAGAAGATGGAGCAATCATGCATGGTGGGATCGTGCATCAGGAAGGAGCATGACATTTCCACCATAAATTGACGGAGAAAAGGCACAAACTGCTGCATAAAAATTAACCAGGATACAGAGAATGAAGTGTGTGATGCTTAAAATGTGTTGGGGGATGACTCCCAGGTCCCCCCCCCCCCCCAACCCCCCAGTCTGTCTTTCCCAAACCCCAAAATGATGTCATCTAATGTCTTGTTTCATACTCACGTCAAAGGGTTTTAGTTCACCGTCATGGGAGAGTGTGTAAAGCTGCCAATATTTGAACATCAGAAGCTGCTATAAGAGTATTTTGGGGCACTTTTATAGTACTTTTCTATGAAAAATGACTCAAACCGATTAGTTGACTACTAAAATAGTCACCGATTATTTTAATAGTCAATTAGTCATCGATTAGTCAACTAATCGTTGCAGCCCTAGTTCCCACCACTACCAACTGGCACCATCAATTTCCTTCTTGGTGAAAATAAAAGGTAAATGTCAGATCTATTGGCTGTGAATATCTGTACGAGTCTAAATCAGCATAGATGGCGCTTACACCTCAATCAATGGCTTAATGCAAAGCCTGAGTCAATCAGCTGTCAATCCTATCATCCTGCATCTGAAGAAAGGAAGCACATCCTCTACTGTATGTACATCGACAGCTACCAGTCACATCCTCTCTAATGCTGCAGGGAAATCATGACTAAATGGACACCGATCAGAAACATCCCTTACAAGTGTTTTTGAATGAACCAGTTATCTGTTTTTTGGAAGTACTCTTCTTCTTGTGATCTAAATTAGCGTTATCTTCCGAGCCAGTACTCTCATTCCACCTGAAGGTGTCTTGGAACAGATGATTACCGGCACTCTTTTATATGTCAGTCATGCAAAAATGACTTCCCACTGGGAGAAAAACATTATCTGAATATGAGATGATTATCTAACTGTGGTGTCCTGTGGTTGCTCTGCAGGCACTCTGCCTTTGGTCATAGGCTTACCACAGCACACCAGGGCCAAAATCAGATGGTCTAGCAGTCCCTCTTATTGCTTAATTACATCCCAGAGGGACTTTGCTGTACGCTTGAATTGGCAAGTAAAGAAATATACCATGCGATGAGCTGACAGGAAATATGAGACAGAAGGAATAAAAAGAAAAAGAAAGCCTCAGTGATGTTGGACACCACGCTTCTATGATCCTCCTGGAACTGCTCTGTGTGTGTGTGTACACAGTCACCGTACTGTAGTTACAGTGTGGCAGGACAAATGTTTTGTAGCAAATGTGTGAACCCTGAGGCATGATTTTACTCTAGAATGTTTGTGTGTGTGACTATAGTTAACACATACGCATAGAGTTCTCCATCAGTGTGATGGAGTGATGTGTGCACAGTAAATTGCCATCTCAGTGGAGCAGTGAGGTGAGGTGTGGCTGAGGGAAGAGGTTATTTGTCAAAGGCAGATCGCTGACAAGCTTCACTATGACTCCCTGCCTCCGTGTATGTATGTCTATAAGTCGATCGCTCTCTTTGTTCTTGCACAGCACTTATTCTCTTTCTGCATCTCTACATTCATTCTTTCTTTCTCACTATCTCATGAACCGAGTCGAAAGTTATACATTTCCCCTGTCAGTGTTTCCAGGGTTTTCTTTTATTTTGTTTGGTCTCAGCTCAGAATTTGGTGTACACTAAAAAAAAGCAGCTCTCTTTTCTAAAAAGATCATTTACAACACAATGCGTGTGTGATGTACAGTCTTTGGAGTATAGAGCCACAGGGAACTTCTAAAAAAGGGGAAAAAGTTTTGAAAAGTTTTGCTTTGATTTTTTGCTGTTTATAAGATAGCATTTGTTTCAGTAGTTTCTTTGGTGCGTGACATAACAGATCCTGAATAACTCGTGGGCGTAGACAAAAAGAGAGAGAGAAAATATGACAAGCAGCAGCAAAAGTACAGAGTAAATAAGTAATGAAGTGAAATCGAGACAAAAATATGTAAGTGTATCAACCACTAATTAATACAAAAGTACTTAAATAAGGAGTTCTTTAAAATGTCAAAGTTGAAAATATCATATTACAGAGAGAAAAGAAATGACTAATGGTGACAATAAACACATAGGACGATATAGGAAGGAGGGCCAATTGAAGCTCAGGTCAGGGTTGGTGTTAAACTGCATCTTTGTTGATAGAAAATTGAACAAGGAGAGAAGAAAAGAGGGTACAGAAAGAACAGGAGGTGACACAAGAAGTCAATTAAAAGTTTCAGAAGCATCAAAGGAGTTTAGACGAGGTGGATAGAGAACAACATGGACTGAAAGGAAGCAAAGCAAGAGGCAATGGCAGGAAGAAAGACAAAGGGAAAGACAGAGAGGGCAGGAATGAGAGATTTTGAGGGAGAAAAAAAAGAAACAAGAAGAGGGAACAGATGCCGGTAAAAGTAAAAGGCTCATCGACATAGTGAAAGAGGTCACTAGAAGAGTTAAGACTCGTGGCTCTTGAAGCGTGAAAACTCATTCCACCTCTGGACTCCCAGCAAGGTGAGGGGAGCGAGGAAGGCCTCCATCCCCAGCCACGGGCTGCCTTTGTGGGGCATGTAGGTGGAGAGTGCCCCTCTCTGCTCAATGACCCACACCAGAGAAAGAAAAAACAGAGGGAAAGAGAAACAGAGGGCTGCAGAGATGTTCTGAAGGTGGGATACTTCTATCGAGACAGGCTTTGTGTTATACTGCAACAAAGATCAAGGATATATCGCACCATGTCTCTGTTATTTTACTTCAGATGTTTTTAGCCAGTGCCAAATTACACAGAGGGCAGGCTGTGCTGTACACTGACTGTTTGAGGAGGGAAAACTCTGTGTGAGACGTTCACAGTTTTGCACCATAAATAAAGTCTAGCACTGAGACAAAAATGTAATGATGTCATCACTAACAGCATGAATTCTTATGGACACAAAACCCAAAGTGACAGATAGTAAAGGTAAAAAAAAAAAAAGTGCTTTTCTGTATACTGGACAGAGAGCACATGCTAATCCACACACACTGACACACTGCCAAACAATCAATGTGCTCAATAAAAAGGTCGCTCTGGTAAAAGGTGAGGTAAAAGTACAGAGAGAGCAGATGAATTCTGGGGAGCACTCTTTATAGTCAGGTCCAGACTGTAACAGAAATGAACTGCCATGGATTTTGTCTGACCTTTCTGAGAGGATTCCTCTTCTTATAAAAACACTCAGACTCATCTTTTTCATGAGACCTAATGCTCCATACCAGCACAACATAACATAAAGATGCTTTTACAACCTCTGGCTGCATCAAATGTGATAACATGAAGTTCCTTTGCTTCCCTGGATTTGTTGTTTGTTTACAAGGATTTACTGTAAAGGTGACTATGGCAACCTTGTCTCCTTAAAACATACAGCATTATCCAATATGTTTCTAAATAATAATAAACAATATTTAACATGGGCGGCATGGTGGTGTGGTGGTTAGCACTCTCGCCTCACAGCAAGAGGGTTGCCGGTTCGATCCCGGGTGCTGCGCGGAGTTTGCATGTTCTCCCCGTGTCAGCGTGGGTTCCCTCCGGGCACTCCAGCTTCCTCCCACAGTCCAAAGACATGCAGATTGGGGATTAGGTTAATCGATAACTCTAAATTGTCCGTAGCTGTGAATGTGAGCGTTAATGGTTGTCTGTCTCTATGTGTCAGCCCTATGTGCGATAGTCTGGCGACCTGTCCAGGGTGTACCCTGCCTCTCGCCCGATGTCAGCTGGGATAGGCTCCAGCCCCCCCGCGACTCTCAAGAGGATGAAGCGGTTAGAAGATGAATGAATGAATAAATAAATATTTAACATCATCACTAAGGCAATGCAAGAGTCTAAGCAGCATCAACCTAGTAACGCATTATAGGCAGGACGCAAACCCAAGCCTCTGGTGTCAATGTCTTATGCTTTGCATGTTCAATCCATTCATATCTTTCCCCTTTGAGTTCTGTGTAGTATGAACATCTTTTGCCAACTGGAAAAAAACAGTTGCCAGCAAATGTAGCTGAGGCAGTAAATTAGTAGAGTATAGAAAAGTTTTTTTCCAGTAGTGCAGAATAGATCTCTGTTGCACATATTAAATACTAACACTATTTTGAATTGTCGACCCAAGCGCCAGGAAAAATGTTGGCATTGTACGTTTCTGCAAACCACAAATACGTTACATTTGCACATTATTATGAAGTAGATATGTTGAAACTTCATGTTTCGACAACCCTGAGGTTGATGTGTGGTTAGGTTTAGGCAGTAAAAACAATCAGTTATGGTTCAGAAAAGATTATGTTTTGGCTTAAAATACCTCGTTTCAGGGACACAATCCCTGCAGAAAAGACAGAGACAAGTTCCTAAAAAAACACCCATGTTTGGGGGCTAAAATACAGATGAAAACAGCAATTACTTGCTAAAAAAACAACCAGTTTTGTTGTTAGTTGGCGTGCAGTGGTTTGCAGCTTGACAGGCGTCTCGCCTTGGTGATATGCCATCAACCGTCCCTTTCACAAGACGTCAGGTCTTGTGGTGCTGCTGGCCTATTGGCCTGTTGGTCACAACACCGCAGAGAAAGTGTGATGCAGCATTCAGAAGACAGGAACACTCTCTCTAAAAAATATTACAAAGAGTAGACTGTGGATAGTCTTCTTTTATATGACTGTTTAAAACAACCTCTGTGTTTCACTTGTGTCCACTGAACAAGGTGCGGTACATTTTGTTATTGTACTTTATTTTTATACTTTATCTTTTAATGTATTTTTGTATTGTTTCTCATCTTTCCGCCAGTTTACCTAACTCAGTGCACTTTGACCACCATGAGCTATAGTCTACCTATGAGAGGTATCTTACAACTGAACCATATTATTATTAATACAAACAGTGCATAGGGAGAGCAACATGACCTGTAGAGGGGCAAGAAAACAAAGGATTGAACTGGTGGGGAAGCTCCCTGAGAGCTACGAGACCCTTCAATACCTTCATTGTCAGCTGGGTGAATTGCAAAACCTGAATTGATTACGTGAAAGTACTGTGTGTATCTAGCACACGGAGACCAGCTCTGAACCTTTAGCTAAGAATTTCGACTGGCACTTAGGTCATCTGCAGATGAGCTAAAACACAGATGTTTGTTTCCAGATGAGGCTAGAAATATCAGACTGTGTATGACAGAGGTAATAACCAGAAATTAATGCTGAGGCTGTGTGGAAAAGTCAGTGACGTTGTGTGCCCCAGACCAGTTTAAATTTAAAAAATGTCTGAAGTCATACTTCTGCTATTTACCCAACAGAAACAAAGCAAAGTCTCGTCTGTCAATGGAATGTTAAGCAAATATAAGACTTTCTTTTTCAAGTCTTCTTTTCAAAGTTCAACTTTTTTATAACAAATTCATACATAATTTGACCTTTTAGGTAGGAGAAATAAGAGCAAGCTCTTGGCCAGATTTGGTCTAAGTTAACATCAGAGAAATTAATGTTTGGAGCACTGGGCTAGAGAAACAATGCAGTAAATGAGGAGCCTTAAAAAGATGATGATGAAACGGTATTTTGAAAGTATCTAGCTTAAGTATCGTGACAAATTTCCATGTGAAAGAGGATATGGAGGACGTCTATAATGTTGGGAGGAATTTGATTTGATGGTTGAAAAGTGGCGTAACGCTGACAGGATAGCAGTCAGGTAGAAAGAAATGAAGTCCATCATATACTCAACGTAACATTAGTTGCTGAAAAAATGCCTTGCCTGTTATCTGGAGCTGCCACAGATAGCACTTCCCTCAAAGTGAATACATTTTACCCAGAGGGCCGTAACCAGCGTATTTCTGGAAAATGAAGACACACCGACACAGCATGGTGTTGCTAGCTAGCTAACTTAAACTTAGCTCTTTGTGGCTAAAAGCTGCAGATTGACTGATGGGTGGATGTCCTGATATCCTTAGTCTCGCCACCAGACAATCACAGATCTCCGCCTTCTGATAGTCTGGGGACACTCCTTTCTAAAGTGTGTTTAACACACCCGCGAAAACGGCAGGCAACAAAGCAACGCCTCTTGCATTTTTGAAAAGAACACGTCTTCTCGGAAACGTGCGCTCCCCCTTTTCTCGTCCGCAAGGAAACAAACACACAGAGAGCTTGAAAATGGATGCCGAGAGATTAAACTCCGTTTTATCAAATGTGTGCTCATCCGTGAAGAAAATATTTTTTCCAGCGGATGTCTTAGTTATAACATGATTGAGCTAACTGGAGTAGTTTCATGTTGTATCCGACAACAGGAGGCTTTTTAACAGATGACGTCCTGATGTTAAATAGTAATGTCTGTTCAATCATTGCGTTTATAGACTTTACAAACATCGGATTAGTCTAAACGGTGATACAGTGATGTGAAAAATGTGATATATATATATATATATATATATATACAGTACAGGCCAAAAGTTTGGACACACCTTCTCATTCAATGCGTTTTCTTTATTTTCATGACTATTTACATTGTAGATTCTCACTGAAGGCATCAAAACTATGAATGAACACATGTGGAGTTATGTACTTAACAAAAAAAGGTGAAATAACTGAAAACATGTTTTATATTCTAGTTTCTTCTAAATAGCCACCCTTTGCTCTGATTACTGCTTTGCACACTCTTGGCATTCTCTCGATGAGCTTCAAGAGGTAGTCACCTGAAATGGTTTCCACTTCACAGGTGTGCCTTATCAGGGTTAATTAGTGGAATTTCTTGCTTTATCAATGGGGTTGGGACCATCAGTTGTGTTGTGCAGAAGTCAGGTTAATACACAGCCGACAGCCCTATTGGACAACTGTTAAAATTCATATTATGGCAAGAACCAATCAGCTAACTAAAGAAAAACGAGTGGCCATCATTACTTTAAGAAATGAAGGTCAGTCAGTCCGGAAAATTGCAAAAACTTTAAATGTGTCCCCAAGTGGAGTCGCAAAAACCATCAAGCGCTACAACCAAACTGGCACACATGAGGACCGACCCAGGAAAGGAAGACCAAGAGTCACCTCTGCTTCTGAGGATAAGTTCATCTGAGTCACCAGCCTCAGAAATCGCAAGTTAACAGCAGCTCAGATCAGAGACCAGATGAATGCCACACAGAGTTCTAGCAGCAGACCCATCTCTAGAACAACTGTTAAGAGGAGACTGCGCGAATCAGGCCTTCATGGTCAAATAGCTGCTAGGAAACCACTGCTAAGGAGAGGCAACAAGCAGAAGAGATTTGTTTGGGCCAAGAAACGCAAGAAATAGACATTAGACCAGTGGAAATCTGTGCTTTGGTCTGATGAGTCCAAATTTGAGATCTTTGGTTCCAACCGCCGTGTCTTTGTGAGACGCACAAAAGGTGAACGGATGGATTCCACATGCCTGGTTCCCACTGTGAAGCATGGAGGAGGAGGTGTGATGGTGTGGGGGTGTTTTGCTGGTGACACTGTTGGGGATTTATTCAAAATTGAAGGCACACTGAACCAGCATGGCTACCACAGCATCCTGCAGCGACATGCCATCCCATCCGGTTTGCGTTTAGTTGGACGATCATTTATTTTTCAACAGGACAATGACCCCAAACACATCTCCAGGCTGTGTAAGGGCTATTTGACCAAGAAGGAGAGTGATGGAGTGCTGCGGCAGATGACCTGGCCTCCACAGTCACCGGACCTGAACCCAATCGAGATGGTTTGGGGTGAGCTGGACCGCAGAGTGAAGGCAAAGGGGCCAACAAGTGCTAAACACCTCTGGGAACTCCTTCAAGACTGCTGGAAAACCATTTCAGGTGACTACCTCTTGAAGCTCATCGAGAGAATGCCAAGAGTGTGCAAAGCAGTAATCAGAGCAAAGGGTGGCTATTTAGAAGAAACTAGAATATAAAACATGTTTTCAGTTATTTCACCTTTTTTTGTTAAGTACATAACTCCACATGTGTTCATTCATAGTTTTGATGCCTTCAGTGAGAATCTACAATGTAAATAGTCATGAAAATAAAGAAAACGCATTGAATGAGAAGGTGTGTCCAAACTTTTGGCCTGTACTGTATATATATAGCTAAAAGCTCTGCTGGTTTTCTACCCGGAAGTATTTGTAAACAACAAGGCGATTCCCTCTATAGTCCGGCCGGATAGATGAGTCATGGCCTTGTAAAAGATTATGTTTGTTTCTTTTAGTTGGCGAGAATGTGTCGCTGCAAATGCGACAAACATCCACTAACTTTGATGGCATTTTCTGCGAGCGCGACTTGAGCCATTTTGTACCGCTACACGTGTTTCTAGTGGGACTATGTTTATGAGCACAAGAGTTCAGCGAGCCATCAAAGGACCGCCCTGCAGATTTACTATTGGTTCTGCAACGTAGAGAGTTTTTTTAAACTCTGAAATTGTATCTGCCCATCTAAACACAAAATCAGGGAGAAAGTCATCAGTCTTTAGTTAAGCAAAGCGTCTAAAGACTGACTTGTGAGTCTATGATATCCTTGGTAGACATTGGTTGGTACTAGCTCAAGTAAGCACAAGTCATATTCAGTTTTAATGGAAGCAAACATGATTGGATTTTGACATAAGAGGGTTAAAAAATATTTTTCATTTCATTTTCACTTTAAATGTTTAGTAATACAAAGTTGTGCATGTGTGTGTGTGTGTGTGTGTGTGTGTGTGTGTGTGTGTGTGTTATGATGGCGCTCTTTCTCCCCACTTCTCCCCACTAGCTCCTGTTCCTGAATTCCTGTGCTGTAAAATTGGTGTTTGCATGGCTGCTGCAACTGACAATACACATCCCCTTTTAAAGAGAAAGAGACGGAAAGAGAAAGAGGGAGTGGGGGAAGGAGTGAGGGGAAGGACAAGAGTGAAGACCCAGAGAAAGAAACAAAAAGTGACATGTGTGAAGGTATTAGGGCAAAGTGAAAGAGCAGGGGAAAGGAAGAGAAAGCATGAAATGAAAACATGAGATGCAGCAAAGAAGGGCAGAGCGTGAGAGGGGAATGGTAGCAAGTCACAGTGTTTCGACAACAACAGGTCAGCCCAGACCGACAGTCAGTACTCAGAGACCATTTTAACGGCAGCGTTAGCATCACAGTAATCCTCTTAGACACAAGCAGCCCTGGGAAGGGATTTCACTACATGTAATTAAAGGAGTCACTTAAGCTACACTAGTGTACATTTTGTTGTAAAAAGAAAGTGGAGCCACATTTCAAAGTATTTATCTAAATGAATCTCTGGTGCTGTTATAGACATTGCTGATATCTTTTCCACACAGGAATCAGTTCAAAGTGATTTTTTTTTTTTTTTTGGAACCATGACCAAAAACTCTCAAAATGAGGAAGTATGACAAGAAAGGAAAGTGATATCACACGGACAACAAGAGAAGACATCCAGGAAACACTGCCCTAGAAGCTGGACTATTCATCTTCTAAAAATGACAAATCACAAACTACTGCAAATTTCAACGACAGAAAAAAATAAATGAATAAAAAGTGTGCTCCCCATTAACTCCCCAACCGTATCTTTCTGTAAACCACAATATTCCTTTGCATAATTAAAAAGTACTAAAACTCAGACACTCTACTGATAAAATAACTAATTTCCTCATTAAAATATTAGCAATATTTTAATCTGGGCTGATTGTATTTTAGTTGCAGCATGATAAGCATGCCTCCAGCGCAGAAATGATGGCTCCTTTCAACTGGGTGGGTCCCCAAAACCATAACAAACAAGCTAAGCTAAAGTTGATATCAATTTTATACAAACTGAGTCAAATTTTAATGCTGTTTGTAGCCTATAATGACTTATGCATAAGAAAAATAGCGTAGAGGTCACCTTTCTAGGCAATTACACTTTGTCCTTTTAGAAATGAAATTCAATATAGTGTCTCCTCTACAGCAAAGTGTGAGTGAATCCTTTCAAAGACAGCTGGACCAATAACAGCTGAACCTCTCCGCTATGTCTTTCTCTCATACTACAACACAGAGCATGAGTTGATTCATACCAGTACACAGGCTTCATGGGTAATATACTTCTCAACACAATCTGAAAACTGTTACCTCTGGTTTACAGGCACACATTATTTAGTTTTAATCTGAAAAAGACGATATTCCCATTAAGCTGTTTACATGGCTAATGAAAATGAATATTCCACTAATACTCCTGTTTACATGCAGCCGTGCACACTCAAATTAAGGTGCTTTAACGTGCTGTTTGACACGTCAAAATATGGAACAGTGTAACCCTGGGGGTGTTGTGTCATTTTGTGTCTTTGTGTCAAAATAGGATTGTTTCAAAGTTTGGGTGGCAGACTTGGTGGTACAAATAAACACAGCCTTCCTCTTTCATTCCTACAACCACCCTCTTGAAAAAGTCGGCATTGCAATATTTGTGCATATCCAAAAAAATTGCTGATATTGAAGTCTTTCATAATGTTTATAAGGGTGTGTTTCCTCTTCCAACCAGAAATGTGGGCTTTTCTTTCTGGACATGCATCTCTACTCCAGCCATGCCAACTGTTGGAGTTGGTTTGTGTACAAAGTATCCATGACAACGCAAGGCGCCGACCATAAACAGGGAACAGGCTGTGTGTCACAAAGCTTGGTAAAGTGAGAGGCATATTTTGAATGTGTTGTATACATGTCCAAAGGATGCTCCTTAAACTAGAATAATACTGGCATTTCCCACATCTCAAATGTCCAGTGTGTAGGATTTAGTGGCATGTAGCAGTCAGGTTGCAGAACTGAATCTTCTCTATGTCAAGCCTGTAAGACAGCTACGGTGGCAGATGCAGTAAAGCCAGTGTTTGATTTGTCCCTTCTGTTCTGTAAAACAACATGGTGGACTCCATGGAATAGAACCACTTCTTATGTAGATATAAACAACTCATTCTAAGGGAACAAAAACACAATGATTATCATTGTAAGGTAATTATAACTTAATGAATACATACTTATGAATATTGTATTAATTTCCAACACATTCTCACTCCAACCTCATCACACATTTACGTTTGGTCATGGACTTTCCACGCCGATATATAACGTGCAAGGTACCATGTGTGCATTGGTTATTGACGTTCATAAACATACTGTGTCAGTGTGACACTGCGAATTGATGTTTTTTTTTTCCTTCAACAACAAAAGCATGTGGTTGGGTTTAGGAAAAAAGAACAGGGTTTGGCTCTCCCTGGTGAAAGATGGTGTTTGTTGGACCCATTCACCACTGTCCCACCTGGACTTTCACTGCCTTATTTTCGTTCTTACACTGCCTGCATTTCCACCTGATGCTGCCAGGCATTATAAAACTATAACGGCGGCCGGCCACGTATCATGCTAATGTTAAAGGATGGCTTTTGCTGTTGGTGTATGACGCTGCAGCAAGTCACTGCCAAGGCGCCGGATTTCAACAAATTCGGAGTGAGACCGATTTGACATTTCTGCCAATAGATGCCCCTAAATCTTACACCCTGGACCTTTAAACAGAAAATGCTACATCCGGAAAAAAAAAAAAAAGGACTAATAAGGAATATGCTGTTTACACGAATCGTATCAAATTCGGAACATCAACATATTTGGAATAACAGTGGAATATAAGTATGCGTGTAAGTGTAGTCATTTGTAAACAGTGTTTAATAAAAGTGTTGCCTTGGATATGTATTTTGTGTTGAGCAGAACAATATCCATATCTAATTAAACTCAAAGTGCAAATACAAAACAGCAGAAAATCAGAATTATCTCCTTGTATAGCAACTTTTGTCTGTCTGTCATGTCCTATTGTCACCATGTAGAGGTGATGGACAAAGAAGGTGAATGAATGAGGTCATGTCTGGCGACCAGTGGCCCGGTACTACAGACAAAAAAGTAGGTATAGTCTAAATCTAAAGTATCAGCTGAGCTTCGATGCCAGTATGGGTCCATGTCATTGGTTCGACAGCCCATTGGTTCGACATCCCATTAGTCCGACTGTCCGCGGTGCTGAACGGCTCACGGCCGGCGTATGGTGCGCCGCGACCGGCTTGAGGCGGAGCAGGCTCACGGCTTATGTGATTGCCACTTTCTTTTTCATTTTAACCCACACCATGATCTTTCCCTGACCCTAACCAAGTGGTTTTTGTGCCTAAACCTAACCAGACCTTAACCACAGGGCGTCATGATGATTTCGGAACGGACTTCGGAACAATGAGTTTAATATGGTCGGATCAATGGGATGTCGAACCAATGGGATGTCGAACCAATGGGCAGTTCCCGCCAGTATATACAGTGCTGGCTCTTTTCAGATAGAGACAGGCTGGAATGGCATTTTTTAAGTTGGATTCCAGTAATATTTTGGGGGAAAATAATATTTACAGAAACTAATGTTCCAGCTGACTTTGGTCTGTGATACTAAAATCAACTATGATAATTACTAGGGCAGGAGATCTTTGTCATACAAAATACACCATTAAAATGAAGTCCAACAGTTTGAATTTTCAAAATGATCCTTAATTGGTTGATTTGAATCTTATCAGGGACTTCATTGCTGTGGTAATGTGGCCAACACTTGTGCCAATAAAGCTCATTTGGTTGAGAATGGAGAAGCAAAGAGAGGGACGGGACTTACTGATGATAGGGAGAGCGATAGTGATGGTAACAAATGAAAAGGAGGAAGTGGAGAGATAAGGCATGGGATAGAGGAATGTATCAATATCTGTTCGTGTCCTTCCTCTCCCTAAATTGCTCTGGACAAAATACAGGAGAACCGTCCTCTTCTTCCCTCCAACGTATGTCTATTTTTTACCATCACCTTCCCACTCCCGCCATCCTCTTCAACTGACCCCCTCTCTTACTTTCCTATCCTCTCTTCCACTCAGTTATTTAGTATAGGCAGCTGCAGCCTTTTCAGAGCCTCTCATCAGTCCTCCACATTTCTCTCTCCTTATTGTAGCACCAGTGCACTGACCCCTCATCCACCCTCCCTTCCCTCTCTGTCTCCCTCGCCCTCATTCTCTCATTCATTTTCTCCTGCCAAGTCAGCTCTCGGTGCCCTGTCTCTCTCTCCCTCCCTCTATCCGTTCTTTTTCTCTCTAGCTCTGGCCAAGTTCGTTAATATGGAAGACTGTGTTCCTCTAAGCCACTGGGTCTTCTTTTGCTTTTTCTATTTTACTCTTTCATCTGTTTTCTATCCTTTTTTGTCCTCACAGTCACCGGGAGTTTTTTGATGTCCCACTCTTTGTTTTCATACTTCCACCACATTCCCTTTTTTGCTCTCTCAACACTCTCAAAATCAAATTTGCTTTATTGGGTTGAGTATCAGATGTACTGAGATACAATTGAATCTCAATATCAACCACACTAAAAGTGCCAAGTGCCTTGATGATATGTTCGCTATATGAAAATTACTACATAGAGTGCACATTCTGAGACTTTTGCCATTGCACAAGGGCTAAAATAGAAGTTAGTCATGAGGGTTATGTCTGAAGAGCAAATATGGGACCCATTAAAATTAAAGGGGGTTTCCCCCATGGGACCATGTTCTCACCAGAGAAACCACTACATCTGTTGTGTCTTCCAACAGCTATGGTTGCATTTTCTGACAAGCAACTTCTTGCAGTCATGAGACTACTGAGTGTTCTCCACAGAAAAGCTACAGTGATTGACATTTTGGTGACACAACTGATGATAATCCCTCAGAAAGTGATTATAATGTTATATTGCCAAAAGCAGTTATTTGAGGAGGCTGAGGTGGTAGCTGGACACAAAATCTCCTGACTTTGACACAGGAGACTGCAGTCAGTGTTATTTATTTTAATCTTGACCACAATCTTTCCCTGACCTTTACCCAGTAGTTTCAGTTGCCTAAACCTAACCACACTGTAACCACAGAGGTGGAAGATCAGGTACCAGTTTTAAAAAAATGTTTCTGTAAGGTTCATGAGGGCCATTTTGGAAGGCAGTTATGAATACTGCCATTGAGGTCTGGCAGCCAGGCTTGCAGCAGCAGTCAGTATTACCAAGGTTCAATGTTCAGGCATACACTGATTACATTACTTTTCTATCGTCCCTACAGCTGTTTTGCTTTTTTTAATCATTACTTAGTCGGTGAATGGTTACTACAATTTTAAATTAATGTGTCTGTTGCCTACAGCAGTGGCAGCGGAGTCGCATCATATAACGACTACCTAGCACGTATGTTCTGCGCCTGCACGATAAGAGTTATGTCCTCTAACCAGTAGACCGCAGTAGTCTGTATTCATCATTCAAAAAGGAAACTGGAAGACCGAAAGGACAAATTCAAGATGCTAGCTAGCTAGTTAGCAAATTACCAACACAACCCAATGTTGAGAGAACAAAGGATATTTACTTCGCCCTAGCGAACAATCACAGAAACATTAACATACAGTTTGTGCTAAAGATCTTAATGGCTATAAACAATCTGACCTAATACAACAAGTTTCTCTCACTCTCACACCCTCTTGACATTCGCTATGTTTTTGCTTTTTTGGCTCACTTCTGTTTCTCTTTAAGTACGCTACACTGAACTTATTTCATTCACCTATGGGCTCTGCTGTCTCCAGTGCCAATTCAACATGCTGAATCGGCCGCAAAAAAGCCAACAAGGGCCGACTAGAACCAACATTGTCAGACACACCACAAAAACTAGGACGACAGACATGCACAGTTGACACGATTTCAACTGATGGACAGCTGACAGTCAGCTTGGTGTGTCATTGCCCTAAGAATGCAAGCAGAGTTGACGAACAAGACGATTGTGGAGGTTTTGGTGTCACAGCAGAAAGCATAAGTGCCTATTTAGCAATATTTCATGTTTCATTTCATGGGATAAGGAGTTGAGCAGCTCTTCATCTAAAAGCTCACTAAGGCTGCTCCCTTTTGATTCATTGGTCCCTGCAACATTTCAAAATGAATTTGCAGTCAGAAATGCAGCAAAACATTGGTCATTGTGTCGTTCTGTGGATGCATTTTTGATCTTTTTTTTTTTTCTAATCTTATTGACAAAAATGTAGCATTTCCTGTGTGTACTTCATAATAAAAGACAACTTGTGTTTCACCAGTTCAGTACTTTCAATGTGAAGCTGCAGCAGAAGGCAATGTTTGGTTTGCATTAGCAATAACTTAATACAGCGCTCCGCAGATATTGTGCGTCATCGACAAATATCTTTTCTTGTTTGTTTAGTGTAATCATTAACATCTGAGTTGTCAAGAGTGGTGGGAAAATTTCCTCACAGTAGCACCCCTATTGACGAGCTGCTGGCAAATCACTGAAAGAAAAAGAAAACTGCATTTAAAACCATCACATTCAATTTGTGACTAACACAACCATGTCCTTTGTACAATTACACTCAGTTCTGCTTTCAGTAATTGAGTCAGGGATTTTCTTTTCAAGAGCAACATATCTTGGAGCTTTTACCGTGTTGACTACAAGGTCTTGACTTGCTTGCTTGTCTCCTCGTCAATTTGAACATTTAAGGAATAATTTATATAATAAATGTTTAGTGAATCATACACACTATTGACAACCGAGACAAACTTGTTTGTAATTGCTCTGCCTCCATTAGATGAGCGGTGGCAGGTTTGTTTTGACCTATCTTATTCATAGCAGTGAGTCTGTTTCTTTTCAGACAGATGAGAACAGGCTTTCCATACAGACCCTGGGAACAGAGACTTGTTGGTCGATATGCAGGCTAACTGACAGGGGTAGTGCTGAAATTGATTCTTCTGAGTTGTGTCAAGAACAAATACGTTTAAAAGATGTGAAAATAACATAATTATACACTGGCAATGGTTCCATTTATTCTGGCTCAGATGTGACATTTTTAACAGGCACATGCAGTGTCAAGACGGTTAAGGTTACAACTAAAGCCTAATTCATACTCTACCAACGTGTGCTAAGTGTAGACATACGTGATCTCTGCTTATTCAGCACATGTGTGTAAATTGGCGTCCTTGAGCCCAGTCTGTGGTTATAACCCACTAATCCTAACAGCGGAAGCAAAGCCAACATTATGCTTCAGTGAGGTATTAATATATCGGTATGAAGCTTTGAAGCGATAAAGAAGGTGCATCTGGAAAATACATCAAGAATGCAAGACGGACTCAAATATGAGAGACATTATCTCCATTTGAACTTGAATGGTTAGCAGTATTATTTATTCAGGCTCTCTACCTTGAAACCTGCTGTAGCAGATGTTAGCATCATGTTACAAATTTTAGACATATTTTGGGCACCAAAACCTGTCCTTCAGTTTTTCTTTTCTTTGCGTTGATGGCCTCTTTTGGAGAATAAAAAATAAATTAAAAAAAAAAAACGATCAATATTGATATTTATCAGCTATATGCCTATAATTCGATAATGCTGCCAGTTTGAAGAGGCTTATCTTGATAAGCCTAGAGAAACCACTAGGTTCATTAGTTGAAATGTAGAATACAGTTTATAAACATAAAATAGAACAAGATAAACATTGACTGTGCAAAATGGTTTGTTTTAGGATACATTTTGAATAACACCTTAATGTAAACATTTAACTTTGCAAACATGCTTTATTTGCCTTAACAAAATCACACGTTAGCTTGCCTTATAGCGACAACATAATAGTTTGGTCGATGGGATGGTACCCTCTCAGGCTATGGAACTGCTGGCCATCCAAAAATAATAGAACCTTAGTTATATCCATAACTCTGGCTGGCACCAACTGGCGGCACATTTTGCAGACCGTCTTAATCCGTGCTTCTTAGTTTTTGAGATAACTAAAAAACTTGGTAGTGCTAACGTTTTTGTCAATAGTTTTCTTCTGCTTTGGAGGATAATGCTAGTTCACTCTTAGCACTTTAGCATAACAAGCTCTGTGGCTGTGTAAAACAAACTGGGTGTGTATTTAGGGCTCATTTATGATCAAGGTTAGATATGGAGACAGAGACAGAGAGGGAAAGGGCTTTTTGTCCTTACTTTGCATTCATTCCGTCCATATTTGAGCACGTTTTCCGAAAGCTTACATATACAGACAAAACGAAGCACTACCACTGGAGATTGTGGCGGCAGTGTAGCGTTCAAGCAAGGCATGATCGTAGGAGACGTTGAGGAACTTTAAATAATGGCGGAATGGAATGAATTGGTAATATACAGAGTAGTGAATAAAATTCCCCATCCACATGTCAGGATGTAGGCTATATAATGGCTGCACAAAACCACTGCTGTCTTCAAAGCTGCCTTCAGTTAAAGGCACAATATTATGACCTCCTCAACAGTCACCTCTTTGTTGTTGTGTCAAACATTTCACTCTGCCCTGTACTGCAATGTATTGGCTGTATCTATGCCAACATAACAAATAGAAGTATGAGGGCAGTGAAGTTCACACTGTTTGAAACAGCCAAAGAAGTCACATTCCTGCAAGTCTGTGTTCTGCTTGTTCAACATGTGTTTGATAAATCGTTCATACTGTCTCCCTTTTGTTGCATCTATGGATAATTGACACCTGTGACTCCAGTTACATATACCCTAAAGTTGGTTTCAATCCCGTTGCTGTGAGTTCTGCCCTTAAGTTTAAGTTACTGTCCACACTGTGTGGAGCTCAGCCCGGCCCTATTTGCTCATATCATAAATTATCACCACATTCAAAAATCATTTGGGATGTCAGTTCTACACTATGTACATGTGACCAAGCAAATACCCAGGGCTTGGAAAATGACCCATGATTCACCACTAAGCCCTGCAAATCTCTGAGAGCAGTTCTAAGCCGAAAAACAATGAGAGCTTAGCACCAAGAGTAACGACAAATCAAAACCAATATGAAGAACTTTAACTCACACGTAAAATAAAAAGTGGGTTTTACTCTGACAAAAGGGTTGAGGTATATCATTTCAAAAATATTCTTCCATCTGTGCCTCATTTCATAGCCAGGACGGTGCACTGGCTGTCACACACATACGCACAAAACGCACACACGCCCGACTCCCTTCCACTCTATCTCCCTGTCTGCCTCTCTCTCCGTCTCTCTGTCTCCTTGTATGGAGTCGGATACAACATTTTGATTTACTTAAGTGACTCCATTCTGCAATCAGCCTCAGACGTGAGCTGTGTGTGTCTGTCCCTTTTTGCATGTGTGTGTGTTTGAGGCTTAAATACCAGCCACCAGCCACTAGCCTGAGGTTCATTAGCCTGATCAATGATTGACTCTCCTCTCGTTTTCTCTTCTCTAACAATTTTCTTTCAAATATCTTCTCTGCAGTTTGACCCCACTCTCTGCCTCTATCCTCTATCTAAATGTCATCGATTCTTTCTCATGTCAAGAAGGATCCTTTTTTACTTTCTTTCTTCTCTCCATCCATTCCACCCATGGCCATCATTGATCAGGTCTGGTGTTGAGGAGAAATATGTATCTCTCCCTCCCTCTCCCTTCCTCGTTCCTCTCTCTCATTCAATGCTTCATTGATTAGTTCTGGTGTTGAGGAGAATTGCCTACTTGGTCCCAAAGTAAAAAGCACTAAGTGTTATTCGTGTTTCTCTCTCCGCCTCGGTCTGACCTCCCTTTTGCTTTCAGTATAGACGCTGTCAATAAGCCTTGGCGTCATCCCCCTGTTTGCAAAGAAACTTGTCTGTTTTCTGTTGCTTTTTCCGCTGGAGCTGATAGCCTTGGCGTCTCTGAGGCATCTAAAGGCTGGACGGTGGAGGGTTTTTGGCGTCTTTTCACTCTCAGGGGGAGTTGAAGGGGGGGTGAGCTATTACACCGTCTTTGTTCACTTGTCTCGGAAACAAATGCCACTGCTGGGTTAAAACAATTTACGGAGCTTGTACAGGCTTTTTATTGGAAAAGAGATCTGGCACAGTTTGTCTGAATACTTACTGTATTTATTAGAAAGTTAATCAATATTACACTGTTTATCTATCGTAAAAGTTAACCTGAACTGAATCCAACGTGATATTTTGATCAGAACAAAAACCATCATATGACCAACACCCTGCTTTTAAATGGAAAAACTTTGGTTTGATTGCTAATTACTCTTTCTAAGACTTCTCCACATTGTTAAGATGACCCTTCTAAAAGTAACACTCAGTGCCTTTGAAACTTTATTTCATTAAAACACAACATACGGCCAAACACATACCAGGTAACCTGAAATCAGATGAGTTATACTTGCAAATGGTGATTAAATGTTAATTATAATAAGCCACAGTAAATCAGAACAGAAGGCCCGTGGCAGAATGTGACCTCGACCTTACTCATATTGTTTTGAGCATCACGGACGACAAGAAAGAGCCTATTGTCCATTTATGATTTTGTGGTACATAATGAGACAATTAACTATTTTCACTCTGAGCGACTGACAGACAGTTGAGTAAGTCTGCTTCTCTGGTTCTGTATGAGCTTCAGTAACGTTCTGTCACTACCAACAATAAATTCACAGGTTTGTTTATGATCCATCTTGGATTTTTTCTGCCAAAGTGAATATATCTTTTGTCCCTCAGACCAACACAGCGGTGTTGTTGAATACAAGAAGAATGCAAGAGGAAGCCTTAGCCTGAGGCAGCAGTGTGAATAAAATAATACAGTGTCTGTGTCCCACCCTGTGTTACACTTTGAGGGAGGAAAAAAGAAAAGGTTCGCTGTTCAGCCTGCTTTTGTAAACAAAGAAGAAGAAAGCTGTGCGGGTGGGTGAGTGCATGTGTATGCGTGTGAATGACAGGGATGGCGATAAACACCCCGGCTAAGACTCCACTGTTGTCAGGCAGCATTTTGCTTCCCACTGCATGGAGACATACATAGACAGATGCAACACTGTCATACTACGCTCTTAATTCAAAGAGCAGCAAACACCTTCATCTGCATATCTCTCTTTTATAATCTTAAAGGGAGGCGTCAGTTTCAACACCAGCTTTAATATACAGCAAGCAACCATACTGTATTCTCTCACTGCCTGTGGTGGTACATTAAAAGAAGGTAAATCTATGAGCTCTGGTTTGTGATTATCATGAGACATCACATCACAACTACCTTTAATATGTATTTTGAATAAATATATGAAAAATAAATTACATTTTCCAAAAGCATTCACTTAAATACACTTACTCATAAAGTGCAGATATTTAAGGTGAATTAATTTACTTATATTTCCTGGGGAAATTTCCATGTGTAATGATGCACACCTGCAGCTTTAATATGATTACAAGGTTTCACCCAATAACCAGATGTGCAGCTACAACTTAACAAGAAAAACACACAAAATGGTTTCTTAATTTCTGATGAATGAATTGCATTCACTTAGATTCAGCTACATGCATGTGTTTGTAAGTACTGCAAATTCAAATTGACATTCAAATAATGGCTCATGGCTAATTTGAAGACTGGCGGTTTGATCCCCGGGTTTTCTAGTCCGCATGTCGATGCTCCCAGTTGCTGTTCCAGCAGTGTGTGCTAAGAACTGAGTAGCAGGTGGCACCTTGCATGGTAGCCTCGGCCATCAGTGTATACATGTGTGTGAATGGGTGAGTGTGACTCGTACTGTAAAAAGGACTTTGAGTGGTCGGACAACTAGAAGGACACTACACAAGTGCAGGTCCATTTACCACTCAGATGGTTAAGTTGGCATAACCTGCATTTCTACAACAATCAATCAAATTCATGAGTACAACAGAGTCATATGACACTCGTCAGTCTGCGGTTCAGTTTTTCTTTTAAAAATACTGTTCTCAGCCATTTATTATTCTCAGCCACCTCTCCTTTGCTGTTTTTCCTCCCCAATTGTTGCTAATTTACCATCCTTAAATCTTCCTGTTCCCAGTGTCTTACATTAAAGGCATACGAGGAAAGGGATTAGATTATGTCCTTTGAGCTGCTGGGAGGCTTTTTAATGTGAAACACCTGTGGTTCCTTTTCTTTCTGTAGTTGAGTTAAATAAAGGCTATTATTTGAGCCACTATTGCCAATAGCTGGAGTAAAGCAATGGTGTATTTTGTACTGTCGACATGTAAGCTTTATGGTAATTATATAAAGCAGCAACTAGGGACATGCACAACTACAGTAGTGGCTAAAGTGGCTGGAGCTGCTGTTATGCTATTACCGCAAATAAAATGCTGTTGTTAAGACAATAATGTAAGGCAACTAAGCATCTAAACTGTGTGGCCGCCTGCTTCTGGTTGTAGAGAAGCTTGTGATCACACCTGCTCACTTTTGCATGTTTTTTGGATTTCTAATGCAAGTAGTCCACCTGTGTGGCATGTCCCTTGAAGAGCACCTTAAAAAGTTAACGTCAGGGTGCTTAAGGTGCAAAGGAGGAGGGGGAGCTGGGAAGAAAGTTGCTATGCATGCAAATTGTGGAGGCAAGAACACTCCTCTGTGCTTGCTATCACTGTGATTAAATAAGGACACTAATACCTGTTGTAAGCCCATGAAAAATTCTTTTTAGTTAAACAGAGCTAGCTATCAGTAGCAGGAATGCTGTATGTGCGTTACATCTGCAGTTTCTAGTTTTGATACACGACGCCGTGGGTGCTTTCATTAATTATTTAAATCTTCTGACACGCTACCAGAATCAAACAGTAATTGACCTTCTGTAGTATTTAAAGTAGTGGGAGTGTTGCACATGTATACCCCCATATGACTATGGCAACCTTTTAAAATATGTAATTAAAAGCAAATACTCAACAGATGTTTTTAGATGTAGCCCTAATTGTTTTTACACATCATAAACTCACTGAAGGGAGTTTCAGCCTCTCCTGAAACTCAACACCATCTGCCCTTAAAAGAATATTTGAGATGCACTGCAGGCTGGTATTGATAGTGCCTTACATAACAATTACACATGGCCTCATAGTTTATGAGGAAAATATTTCTGAGTGGGTAAGAAATTGTCGTCAGTTTCTACCGCTTTTCTTCTAAAGTGAAGCACTATGATACCCTCAGTTTAAGCTATACCTATGTTATTTGATATTTGCCTGGCAGCAAGTCGGCAGTTTTGTCAATTATATAATGTTCATGTTTAGTACTTCACATTACAGTGACAATGGCCTCCTCAGAGAGGTGACAGAGACAGAGGGAGAAAGATCTGAGGGAATCAGCAAAGGGAAGTGGAAACCTGGTTTCAAAGCAGCAGTCAGCCAACAGGTGAATTGTTATCTGTAATATTTAACATCCAGTTCTTTTATATTTTATCTCCATTAAAGCGTGTTTGTCGCCATATCTTCAGTTCATTTTGGAAAGTAGCTGCAAATTTATGGACAAGAGGTGAATTTTTATCACATCAATTAAATTGGACATTGTTATTTTACGTGTATCATCAAAAGTGTCCTTGAGCATATTTTATATATTGTGTCAACATCAGAAGGAGACATGGGGACAATACAGCGTTAGCATTGGCCCTCAAAATGTGCACATCCCTGCCAACAACTTCATATTATACTGTGATTCTGTTCATACAGTACTATGAATCTATAAAGTATTTACTGCAATTATCTCTCATCAACATTATTAACACAGAATTAAAGTGCATTGTGTTCTTTGTTTGCAGCTTCTACAACAATAGTAATAAACCTACTATACTGTTTTCTATTGTGGTTTAAAATGTGTCGTCTCAGCCAACCAGTCCACCAATGAGCACAGAAAAACACATGACGCTGCTGCACACCAATCCAGTGTTTTTTGGATTATGATTCAAAAGGATCAAGCTCCAACCACCAGCATTAAAAAATATAAAGCCTACATGGAAGTGCCAAAAACTGCAGTTCCTCTAATGACCACTTGGGGCTGGCTCCAGAAGTTATGTATATTTAAAGACTGGGCTGCTCTGTGAGGCAGGCGTCGCTATAGTCTATGAGTCTTCAACCTCTCACCCAAAAAAAAAACCAAAAAAAAAAAAAAAACAAGATGGTGAAGGCCAAAATGCTGAACTTGGCTTTGAAATGGGAGTTCAGAAACCAGTGGGTGATGTCATTATTTTATACAGTCTATGGAAAGGACAGTACTGAAGTCATGAAAAGTGGAGAAATATCTCTAGAGCTATGAGATCGACTTTATTTATTTTTTGAGGTAGGTTTTGACGTGCCTCCTCACTTCTGCAAACAAAACCACTCCACTTGATTTATGTGATTTTTAGTGTCAACCTGCTCCTGCAATCAATGTCACGCATGGTTGTGCCTTTCACCATCAGCCTCTGACCTGGTGCAGGCGGGTGGCACAAGCGAATCCTGGTCATTCTTGACATCAAAATTACACTGTGCCGTTTGTTCCTGACTTACAACAGTTCCCTCTCTCTGCGGTCAGGGCAGCCAGATTCACAGAAACACCGAGGCACAGGCAAGGTGCAATACTGTGCACCTGGTGCAGCATTACCAACCTATAACATCTGCTATGCGTTGTCCTGAAAAATAGGGCCCATGGAGTAAAAAAAAAAACTAAACTCGATGTTCCAGCACAATTTAGGTTTGTAAACTATGTCTTCTATCAGCCATAAATGTTGCCTGTGCATCACTGTCACACTAGTTTGTATGAATGAGCCTGCTGTGGAATGCCTCTTTGGGTTTTATGTTCTGTGGCTTCGAGCCTGATACCCTTTTTCCATGTAGTACAGTGAGGCAGACTTTCAGGAACTGCATTTATGAACTGAAAAAAGTACTATTTCCTACTGTCTGTGAGGCTTCATACGGCACTGGCTTGTCCCAGTAAACAGCCAATAAAAATATGTGTTCTGAGGGAAGAAGGGAAAAAGAAAAGCCTGGATTCTCTCCCTCGTTCTCACATTCTCTGTTTTTTTCTCCCTTGCTCAGCTTCCGTCCTCCTGTAAACAAGGAGTTCAAAAAAAAAATATTGGTTTCTGCATTTGTGTGTAGGTCTTTATGTGCAAGAAAATATAAGCTAAAGGCCTCTCGTTTACTTTTCTTCAGTGCTCGACTTCCCGCAAAATCACTGGAGCAAAGAAAAGAGAACTGGAGGAAAGGATACAAAGTGATATGAGAAAATAAAGAAAAAAAGCGTGTCCAAAAAGTGCAGGAAGTGGTGAGAGTGATATTTTAGATGTTTGGCTGAACATTGGTTGGTTAGGTCAGGCTGGGAGTACTTTGGGAAAAGAGGACCACACGCATATCCACAAACACTCACACATGCACAACCTTTTAGCCATTTCAAGACCTTCTTTGAAAGCTGTTTCTGATTATGTTTAGATGGCAATGTATATATGAGGAGACGTCTGTCTGTCTCTCTATTTCCATCACTCCATGCAGCTGTCTTTCTTTTTCTCACTCTCCTTCCTTCGAAATCTCCTCCCACTCCATTTCTCCCTTTCATGCCCCCTCTCCTGATGTAGTCTGACTCTAATTGTGGTTGTCTTAGTTCCTTTCTTCAAACCATCAAAGTCTGTTTCCTATCAAACTCCTGACTGTAAGAACGCTGATCTAGGGTCATTGGCCAGCCAACACGACTCTGCATCTGGTGCTTGTCAACCACCACAGGCAAACAGGTCTCAGATCAGCACTCTGATTTGAACCAAACTCAGCCCCTGTGGTCCAAGCGGTTCAAACAGACAGACTAGGGTTTCATCCTCAACTTGCATCCCGTAACATTTGCCATGTGGAGAGCTACCAGGAGCAGGCCTGGTGAAATAAGCTCTTATGGTTGGACTGTGATCAAAAATGGCAGCTGTCTAACCTTGGTCTGTCCACTGTTGAAGTGAGAATGCAAAATATGGTCTACACACTGCACTAATATAGAGTGAGCTAGCCCAAATATTGATCTAGCCAAAATTTCAACATGCCTGTAATACTTTCGGTAGGACTTGAATTTGTCTAACACAGCGGAGCCTTTGCTAAAGTACTTCTTTCTTTATGTGACTTTGATTCTATCATGCTTAACATCTACTTAAAACCATGCTGGCAAGATGCGTCTGTCCAATCCTTCCCAGATCTACAACCACTATAAAAACAAGCCCCATCAGATGACAACCAAGCTTCAACAACTGGGGCTAGATTTTAAGACAGTTCTGAAATCCAAGCCGACGTCCATGCTAATAAATACAATTACAATCAAAGTTTTTACTAAATACAAATAAATGAAATTAGTAAAATTGCCGTGAAAAAAAATCAGTGTTCATTTAGCTCCTTCAAAATGATTTGTGGCCTCTGTAGTTCGGGAAATGCACATACAACATGATATCTTATAAATTAGTGCACCACAAATGGTGTTGTCACATCGCGTGTTATGTAAATTTACTACTTAACATTACATAGGCTAAATTTTAGGTAAGTAAAGTTATGTAGGTTAGGATGAGAAAAAGAAAAATGGTTGGGTGTCATCACATTACATACATTTCATAAAGTTATGTAGGTTAGGTTTAGGAAAGTAAAGTTGAATAGGTTAGGTTTAGGAAAATTAAAAAAAAAGATGAGAGGAACAGCACTTTATTTGGAATTCAGCACCCAGATTTTTGTTTCTGTAAGTTGAGCGCATTGTCTCCTATTTTTGATAGGTTTAGGAATAGAAACATGGTTGAGTGTTGTCACATTATGTACTTAATGTAATGTTACATACTTAATGTCACGTGACAGGTACGTACCTAAAAATAACTAAGTTGACTTGATTTTACACAGGAAACAAACACCACTGTTCTAGGGGAAAGTCCTATGTTTGTTTGACACATCCATCACCTCAACCTGCCTCCTTATGCAGATTTTGGCTCTTATACTACTTCTTTTTTTTCTTATGTCAGCAAAATTGGTCATGTGATTGCAGCCTTCACAATAACAAGGGTTATATAAAAATCCTGGTGCACTACTCTAGCAATGTATGCATATGAACAGTGCATTAGTACAGCATGCATACTTTCAAGGGCATTTTGCTGCTTGCATTCTCTCTGCCAATAGGAATGCTTAAGTTACAAAAGCTGGCTGGTGCCGGCAATTAATATAGCAATGTCACTTCTGTGCAACATATAAGGGTTTTTTTTTGCATTTTGCATTGTCTGTTGTTTACATGGCTAACTGGTCGAACACATGAGCCAGTGCAGCACCGGCAACCACCATTTTAAAAAACCTATCAATGTATGCGTATGTCACTCAAGGGTCCTCTTGTGCTTGGAGGGTACCAAATATGAAACATGAGCTAAGAAAGTCCATCAAAACAGTGTTTTAAGAACTTTGATTCATAGTTCAGCAACTAACAAAACTTCCTAGGGTGGCTGTAATAGACTGTTAACTATGGCTCTGAAAGCCAAAACATTTTTTAAAAGCAGTTTCTCTTCCAAAATGCCTTGACAAATGACAAGTTTGTCTAGACCCACTTCCTGTACAAACAGACAGATACTGAAAATCAAACAGTCACGATTATATTTACCTGTTTTAATTCACAGATTGCTGACCTTCCCTTGAACTCCCAAACTTAATTGGTCTCTTTTCTGTTAATATCTCTCGGTTGCTCTCCAAAAGTAGATAACAGTCCAGGGTTTTGATTGATAAGACACAGAAGCAGGCATGAAAGGAAAGAAAGGTTGGAAAGCAAACAAGCAATAAATGGCTGGGAGAGACCATGACAGAGATGGAGAAAGTGGTCTGATTCCCACCATGGTTGGCTGATCTCATGAGGACAACCATTGGCAGCGCACTGGAAGTCATCAGAAGTTCAAACCTCTATACCGCGTGGCTTGCCAAGAGCTGTGAGCGATCTCAGCATTTATCATAAGCAAGCACCATGAAAAACAGCAACAGCTCATATATGGTGGACTCTGTGATAGACAAAAGCCAGAAAGGAACTTAAGGAGGCTGAAAATAGTGGAGTGGAAGTTGGGAAGAATTCAGTAGACCCCTATGATTATGTCTGTCTTACAGCACATCAATTAGTGACCTACTCAACGAAAGACCACTTGTATTCTTCTACTATTCGCCTAGCTGAGAAGAAATATGGCAAAATATGAGCAGGTACTTGAATATTCAGAGCATGTGAACACACAAGCTGCCAAACAGCAGCTGGATGTTTTGAATGAGACGTAAAAGTTCCCAAGACGGGGGAGGAAGTGCAGAAGAATGTGCTTTCCAAATAAATCCGATCGCTCTGATCTCACTTAGACATGACAGTTATATCCAAACGCAGACGGATAATAATATCCAGTCTTTTACAAATGACTAGGATTTGACCGATGTGGGTTTTGCACACAGAACTTTCAAGATTATACTCTCTTAGATATCTATTTCACCATTTCTTTTATATGATTCAATAAGAATGTCACGTAGCAGATTTATCTCTTTGTTTGTTTTAACAAAAGGGAGACACCCAATAAATCAGTCAAATTCTAGTCCAGATTGCAGATTCTCTACAAAGGTTGCTAATGAAGCAAAGTGAAGTGCATTTACCATGCGTTACAGGTAAGTACAATCTGGCTGCATACTCCTCTTCCTCTTCTTCCTCCTCCTCCTCCTCCTCTTCCTCTGACTCTGGCTCAGCCACGTCGCCTAACAACAGGTTGCCATGTGGACTGGCTGATTGTGGATGTGATTGGTCAATGACAGGTGATGGACAGGAGGGGGAGGGCATTGGAGAACCTATGAAAGAACACAGCCAAAAAAAAGAAAAGAAAAAAAAAAGGATGAATGATGAATTTGAATAATGGATAAAAGTAGCAACAACAACAGCAACCAAAATCTTAAAAAAAAGAAATGAGTGAGCAATGAAATAATGGTGATGTCTGCTGATGGTTTGGGTAAAAATTATGGCATGAGACTGATTCCGGGGTTGGAATAGAGTCACACACAGAAAGCATCGACACTCCAAGCTGCTGCCATAAACCTGCACAAACACTGTTCATCCAGGGCTCTCCAGCTTTTTGGCTCTTGTGCCTGGGGGAAGTCCTGCAGTCTTTCATACCCATCCACCCTGTCCCTCCTCATCCCTCTCCCATTTCAAGGACAGAGTTTGATTAAATTCCACAATGAATCTCCTCTATTTGAGATTGAAAGAGAACTTGGTCCAAGTTTATGAACTGTGTGAGGTGTCAGTCTGTGCAGAGTTGCCTATATGTTGTGCCTGTGTGAGACCAGACTCACAAGCTGGAGTGTGCAAAAATCAATTGTGTATCGATGTGGTAACCTTGGCATTTAGCGTCTTCTGAATGTTAAATGGCCCCACTCTCTGTTTGCGCATGTGCATATTTGTGTTTGGGAGTCTTTGTGTGTGTGTTTAGCCAAGGCAGATAACTCTGTCCAACCTCCATACAAATGTGCTGGCACAAAAGAATGTAATTAGTTGTTGAAGAAAACCCACATTTCATTAACATCACTTGCCATGCTGACTGGCTTTACAGATATAAATGTAATGTGCCTCTTTCTAAATCTCTTGATCTCTCACATTCCCAAGCAACGAGGGAGAAATTGAAATACAAAATCGATGTTGGGTCATTTGCAGGAAAAAGAATTCCAATCTTGTTTGGCTGATCCTTTATAGAGATGCTGAGAATGCAGCACACCTCTCTTAAGCTGTGTCTCTAAAACACAAAATAATCTGTTGTATTATCTTTTAAAGGAACAATAATGATGGTCAGGACATCACATACTCTGTATTTATTGCTTTCGCATGCATGGGATGAGAAATACACACACTTGAGACATTTCAAACACACAGCCAGTCTTGTCCCTTCCAGCCATCTACTGCATATCCCATCCTGACATTCATTTGGGGTTTGTCAGTTTCAGGGTAAAAGTACAGCGAAGTGAAGCAGCTTGATACAAACACATCCAAAATAACATGACATGGGTCTCTGTTTAATTATTTAGTAGAGTGCCTTTTTTTCTTCTTCTTTCACTGAGACAGAAAATCACATGGATGTGGCATTTTCTATTAAATACCCAACCCCCCATTATCTTCCCCAGAGTGATGTCGCGGATGAAAAAAAAAAGCCTAGTGGCATTTGCTGTGAAAACAGGAACAACATAGGATTAGTGCTACATGTGGGCAATATTAAACAGCAGATATGCTCCACTGGTTTGACTACATAGTTTGTGCAGAATTGATCAGCACTGCACTGGCTGTCTATGGGAAGCACTTCATCTGGATTGATCCTCCTGAGACATTTTAATCAGTTTCCAAATACGAGTATGCCTGAGTTTGTTTTATTGTCATTAAGATTATCAGAATGCTTGATTTCCTCGGGCAATTTTTCCATGATAGTCAAAAGACAGTTTTGACAGTCTTTTTTTCACTCTGACAAGAATTAATTCCTGGAGCAAACAATGAGTGGTGCATCATTATGTTAGACAACACATTTTCATTTCACTCATGCCTGCAAAATATAAACAAGCAGCAGCTTCTGTACAAGAAAATTCCCCTCTGAAATTCAATCAAAAGAAAAAAAAAAAAAAAAAAACTACTATCAAATTATTAGATGTTTAAAATCACATAAGAAACGTGCAAAAGCAGAAATTGTAGATTATCGTTTGTAGACATCTGCAAAGTGAAAATGAAAGCCAAGGTCAGATTCACTCTCGTTTTGGAACGAACTTTGTCCGTTTGTATTTTTTGGGTGCTCTGGTCATGATTTCCACAGCTACCCTTCTATAAAGTCCGGACCTCACCTGCACAATGTGCCCAGAGTTTTCCCAAACATAGCAAAATAAGAACAAAATACAGGCAGAAGGCAGGGGCTCTGCAAATAAATATATCATCACTCAATTCTGTGGGTCATAAATTATGATTGACTGAGGAAAAAAAAAAATCTTTCAAAACAGTTCACAAATTCAGTATATACAAAGCTGTGTTTCTTCAAGAATTTAGTAGTAATTTAAGCATCAATGGCTGTGTAGTTTTTAGCGAACCTTACTCAAACAGGAGGAAACAGTTCATTTGTTGGGGACTATTTTCAGCAGTGGATTAATCCAAATGTGGTGCTCTATTTAGCATTTGGTGCGGCAGGATGGTGTATGTGGGACTGAGTCAAAATAAACTACTGTACAATGTGTGTGTTCATGGTAATAAAGGAACATATCAGCCAGTGCAACAGCGTGGCTCATGAATGTGCTTTTAACAACAATGGAGCTCCATGGCACAGAGGAAGAAGATAAATCGGGCTTTTAAACACACCCAATAGTTGTTACTTGGATAAACCCATTGTTGATTTTGGTCAAGCAGCAACCTCCAGAGCTGAAAAATGAAGCCAATGCAAAAGTGCCAAAAACGACAGTTTCTCAAATGGCCACTTGAAGCTGGCTCCAGGAGCGATTCAGTCCCCTCAGACCTCCATGTTAAAATGTCGAACTTAACAGTAGAAATAAACATGTTCACAGCCTGGAACAAAGAATAGTTTGGGCCTCTATAGTTAATTTCCCACGTTTATGAAAGCTGTACAGAGTTTTTATATAACTCACCCATTTAAATTTTTATTAAGGCTTAAAGTTATGCATAATTAAGGACATGGCTGCTTTGAGTGACTGTGAGGCGTCACCTTGGGCTCTCAGACAGATCTACCCTTCACTAAATGGATTACTATATGCTATGGTCAAAAACATAACAAAACAAAAGGCAGCCAGGGGCTCCCACACTGAGGAGCTACATATTTAGTCTTTCAAGGTCTCAGGGAGGGTAAAGTCTCTGCAAGCTCCAAGAAAAGACAAATTGGGATCTCAGCTTTCACATAATCATACAGCGCATGAAACAATTACTGCACTGTGTACATCTGCCTGTGTGTGTGTGTCTATGTGTGTGTGCATGTCAAAGAGCAGGTAATAAAACCATAATTTGCTGGATTGTTCCTACAGAGAGTGGTGGTGTTTGTTGTGCCAAAAGGTTTGGATTCAGATCCAAGTCTAGGCAACTCTCAGTGGTCCAAATCAGCCAATACCGCCCGAAGGACACACACAAACATGCAGGCAAACACACACACACACACATACACACAAATAATCATTGGTGTGCATATACATACATACACATGCTTAGTGATGGATGACCACATTATGCAACTTCATATTGACCACATTTTAGACAGACATGCACACACATTCAGACACTAACTATTACGCACACATACCACATACTGCATAAGACAATAAAAAAAGAGAGAAATTAAAGCGTCACACATAAAAGAGTGAAAGAGAAAAAAAGGAAAAAAAGTAGTGGAGGGATGCTGTGATGGAGCTTCAGTAGCCTGGGGAGTTTTCCTGAAAACAAACTATGTTTAAATCAGTGTTACTCACCAAAATCATTGTGTGAGTCATTAAGGTCTAACAAACAAATTCATTTTCTTCTACATAAAATGTTTGGAAAATCAACTTTTCTTAAAAGTAACAAACCAACATTGTTTACATCCAGTTTTATTTGCTAGTAGTCTTCTCCTACCCTGTCTTTGCCATTGCTGTATTTCCTGCAGCACTACCTCCACCTGTCGACCGGTAAAATAGTATAAAACCAATAGCAGGGATGTGCATTCAGTGTTATAGTCCTTTGCATGCACATACTGTACTTGTGCACAGGAATAAACAAAACAGGAGCCCACATGTAAAGCATTGCTTTATAGCGCTACAAGTGGACAAAAACTTCACAAGGTACCTTTAAGTCGCTGACGATGAATGACAATGTTCCCAATTCAGCCCAGGGACTTTGTCTATCTAACTACACTAATGGACGCCATGCAATGAGCTATAAAGAGCTATTAAAAACACTTTCAACAACGCACACTGTGTTAGAAAAAAATCTGTAATCGGAAAACAAACTCCAGAACAAGAAATTAACAAGTTCCTTGTGTATAGTATGGCGGCTATGTCAGAACACAATTGTCCAGTCGGAGGAGGGTATGGAAATTATGTTCTCAGCATAACACACTCACATAGTTACAGCTTCATGAGAGGCCAGAGACCTTCCACTTTGTTTCTGTATGTGTGAACGCAGCTTTAGCCTGCCATTAGCATGCTGGGCAGGGTCTCCATCTCTGCTGCTCTGAAAATCTCTTGTCACCGTCTACAACAAAAGCATAACCTCCTCATAAAAGGTCTATAATGTTTCACCCCACCAAGAGTTCCCATTCTTGGTAGCTCTTTTTCTCTTGTCCGTGTTTTCCTCAAAATCCACCTTCATTGTTCTGGAGTTTGGAAAAAAGTCTCCGGGTCGACATTCTCTGTTTTTTCCTGCTCTCTGTCAATCTCCATATCAAAGACACCCTGGTAGAAAGCATTGTCACTGGGATTACAGCGAGAGAGAGGGAGGGAGAGAGAGACGGAAATATTGCTTGAAGGCCTAAAGAGAAACCTCACCTGCCTTAACTCTAACTCAGGGAATTCTGAGTGTGTATATACAAGTGTGTATCGGAAATGGGTCACAGGCTGATATTGTGATTGTCAAAAGGTCCGACACAGCTGTCCAGTTTGCTCCGTAGGGACACGGTGTTAAGCTGGGCTATGATTGCCTGGGAGCTTGTTGTTCTGGCTCAAAACAATATTCTTGTAAGGCTCTGATCAATGGAGTAAAAATAACTTTGCAATGAAATACTCAGTCTGTCAAATGGCTAGGTGCCTCCTGGCATCTCCCCACTGTGCCTGAGGGAACGAGGTAATGCTGCACTCACATCATGAGGGAATAACCGGCAGAAC
Organism: Epinephelus lanceolatus; assembly: GCF_041903045.1. NCBI lineage: Eukaryota > Metazoa > Chordata > Actinopteri > Perciformes > Serranidae > Epinephelus > Epinephelus lanceolatus. The sequence goes on from NC_135736.1 coordinate 37,152,634, forward strand.
AACTTGGCGCTTCAAACACTTGGAAGTCTTCTGGTGTCTGAACTGAAGCCACCGAGACTCCAGAAATGAAATGTTAAGGAGGCTTTATTGCTTCTGATCTGCTTTTTTCCCCTACACTCAGCATGCATGGATGTAATTATGATACAGTTTCAGGTTTTTTTTTCAGGAAAGAAAAAGACTGGAATGTTTTTAAGAGTTGCAAAATAATATTAGTAATGAGCAGAAATTAATTTGTTCAAATTCAAATGGAATCTGAGGGGTACAGTGCAGTTTTCTCATAGGAATTTGCTGCATGCAGCATTAAACTAGGAGGTACTGAATGCTCCCCTTACACAACCCAAAGCCTGCATCACTCTCTCCTCCTCCTCTCTCCACTCTACTTCAGATTATGCCTGGAGGAGGGAGGAAGAAGAGAAGGTAGAGCAGAGCAGGGACCACAAAATGATGGGCTAGAATGAGAGATAAAGAAGGAGGGCTGTAACACCCCCGGACTCCCTAAAAACTTTGTATTTCACTGGGATAAGTGTGGTTTTGCAAGGTGTAGCAATGCATGCTTGGTGCACTCTGTGACTAACTCAGTATGTGAGTGTATGTTCCACCTCATACGGTGACCTGTGTGCACCTTTGTAAGAATGCAGAACAAAAAATTAAATTATTTAGGTAGGATGAAAATAAGAAGCTGGGCTGAGTGGCAAAGTATGGGCAAGTTTTATTTCTCAAGCTTGGAAAATTGGGGAAACTAGACTGAATAATACACACACACAATATGAATCTGTTCATTTGATGTCAAGTATGAAGGCATACAGAATAAAAATGTGTCAAGGTCAGACGTGGTTAGGGTTAGTATTAGCCAAACACAGCACAGTAGGGTGGGACTAGGCAGAACACTTGGGAAAAACAGAGACAAGTGTGGCTAGTGATGCATTACTGCCATTGCCACTCCTTGTATGGCCAACTGGTATCAGGGGAGAGCCAATCACCTGCATGTACATGTAGGTGGTGGACCAATCACCTTGTGGTACATCCCTATTTACATACATTCCCTTCAAAAACACCTGTGTCATACATTATGCCTTAGCATTTTCACTGATAAGAGAAACACATTAACACAACTAATCACAGCCATGGTTGTGTTAAAAGGCAAAAACAGAACAGATGGAAAAAACAGACAAGGAGGAGAGCAAGGAGGGAACAAATCCAGTGGAGACTCAGTTTACAGAATGTATAAACTTCACCAAACACACTGAAAGAACAGACTCAAGAGCACTACACCGAATCCTGGACAAAGCTGTATTCATTCAAGTGTATATCTCCGACCACCATTTCTGAAATCACTTTTGAAAAAAGGACTTCATTTTCAAACTAAAATGAAACAAGTCTTCTTCTGCCAGTTTGTCCTTCCATTTTCTCAACAATCGTTCATTGGATCGACTTCACATTTTGAGGGTGTATTGCTCAGGACTGAGGGAAGTGCAGCATCAAATGGGCACTCTTGTGATCTATGGGACATATTAGTAGTGCATTATATAAACAGTAGTTTAGATAGGAGCCCTATTAACTGCCATACTGCCACCCGGCATGCTTGGTACAGCTCACTCTTGTCACTCGCTACAGTGCCTTCAAGAACAGATGAGGAAAAGGGACTGTAACATGCTCATGTTTAACCCAAACAATGTGTAATGCAACTGCAGTTGGTTTGGATCAAGGTCAGAACACGTTCTCACCACGACTGAACCGCACCAGAGTTCTTTTGTAACCGGACCAAGACCACCTCTTCAAGAAGGTCTTGGTCCATTTTTTTTGGTGCACACCTGAGTGCGTTTGTTGTGTTCATACCTGCCCAAAAGAACCGCGCTTAGGGGGCAAACGAACTTGAGTTCGATTGAACTGAACCAAACCGGGCAGGTGTGAAAGCACCCTCAGTGGGAAGTTGTTTGGATGAATGATTCACAAGAAAGCTGCAAGCAGAGATACCAGAGACTCTCATATCTTGCGCCAAAAGACAATTGGCCCGTTCCGAACATGCATGTTCTGAACAGCTACTGCACTAGTCTAGTTAAAAACTAAATCCAAGTGTAGGCTTCCTCACGCAATCTGGTGTTCATCTGCTGCTGAACAACCATGTTGTCTTCATAAACAAACACTTTTATTTGAAGTTTTGTTACCGGAGGTAACTGACAACTCACTGAATGTCCCTGCTTCTTGCATCTCATTGTTTAGTTTCATCATAACAAAATATGTCAACAAGAACAGTCTCAAAGCCGCAGCATGGACTGAAGAACAGTTGGGAGTGGGACATACGACAAAGCCAAAACTAGTCCATCTTTTCTCAAACCACAGAGAAAAAAAAAACAACTAAACAAACATATCAAGCTGCAAGCAGTGCAACAGGCACATTCTGTTGCATGACTTAGTAATTCAGAATTTTCCCTTGTGTGGCTTGTTTATTTTGTAATTATCTTATTATCTTGTCAAATGTTTACTTCTGTGGATTCAAAGTTAAATATAGTCCTGCAAACAAAACTTCACTGCAGTCCGTCTGTTGTTTTTGAAGAGAGAGATGGAGACATTTGCTTGATAGAAACAGGACATATTTGGGGTTAGGCGGTGGCTTGACTGGCCCCCGGTGTACTTTGGCAATGACTGGTTTATGTCACCTCAATGGAAAAATCTGCAGAGCTTTTTAACCCGGTAGCCTTGTCACGCAAAACAAGTGCAACCTTAGAACTCACCCAGCTGTTGTGGAGAGAGCGAGTGCGTGTGTGTGTGTGTGTGTGTGTGTGTGCGTGTTTGTGTATCTGTATGTTTTGAACACCTGGCTTCTTCAGTGCCTCCTCATTCTTCATCCCTGCTTGGCTTGGTTTTGGCAGACGCACACCTACACACACATATATCTGCATGCTGTAGTGTCCTGAGGTAGCTCCTTCTGTACTCTCTCTCATTGTTTTCTTGGCCTCTCTCTCCAGGCGCCTTTACTTTTTATCTTTCCTCCTGTTTTCCTGTGAACTCTCGTCCACAGTGGTCACCCCCAGCTGTGCAGCACAGTAGGTGTGTTCTACTTTGCTTCGTAAAGTTTCCCTGGATAAATCAATAACAGCTAAATTTACATTTTAATGCAAATCATCACAACTTAGAGCTACTAAATCTTGACAGTAATTGCTTTGTAAACTTTCCCTGGACAAATTAAGGACACAAAGAAGTAGTAGAATAAGTAATTCAAAGTAAAGATGCAATATACTACAAACACTCACACAGACAGAGCACAAATATAGTGTTTTCCTGTTCTGCAGTGAAGCAGCATCTGTGCTGGACTGATAGTGATGATGATCAATAGCAGTGACACAACAATCACTTCACCACCTGCTCAAATTTCTGACAAAAATCATCGGAACTCCCTTTTTGGGACAGTACATGAACAGAGTGTTAAATTCTCAAACACACTGCACCAAAATTATTTTTAAGTGACAAAAATTAGGAGTTCTTGATCAAATAGCAGGTTATTTATTGTGACATCCAATCAACTGATAACTAAACGAGTAGCAAACTTAGTCAATTGGACCTTCGGTCACTCAAGAACATGCTAACCATTACGAAATGTATCTCCAGTCACAGACACTTAATTTAAGGTTTGTTACACTTATGTGTAGGGATGGGTATCATTTTAAAAATTAACGATACTGGTACCAATACTAGGGCGGTACGGTGGTGTGGTGGTTAGCACTGTCACCTCACAGCAAGAGGGTTGCCAGTTCGATCCCGGGTGTGGGAGCCCTTCTGTGCGGAGTCTGCATGTTCTCCCCGTGTCAGCGTTGGTTCTCTCCAGGCACACAGTCCAAAGACATGCAGGCTGGGGACTAGGTTAATCGATAACTCTAAATTGTCCGTAGGTGTAAAATGTGAGCGTGAATGGTTGTTTGTCTCTATGTGTCAGCCCTGCGATAGTCTGGCGACCTGTCCAGGGTGTACCCTGCCTCTCGCCCAATATCAGCTGGCTCCAGCCCCCCCACGACCCTCAAGAGGATGAAGTGGTTAGATGATGGATGGATGGATGGACGGTACCAATACTAGTGCCCTATAGGTGATACCAATACAAATAAAGTACTTCAGTCAATACCCATAATGTAAATAGAGTGGTGTATAGTATAGCCATACTTAAGAATGTTTTAGTGGCATCTCGGCACACTGAACTGCCAACTCTGAACTGCCAGAGTATGAGCTCCACTCCGGGGACAGTTGGTGAGACTCCACATGCACACACAGTGACAGAGCTAACTGTTAGCATCCCAGGGCTTACATCACTTGAAGATAATTAAGAGGTTTAATGACAAATTTGAGTTGTTTCGGTGTCAGTGTGAATTTGTTGCGACTGTTTAACGGCTCGTTGTCAGATGCTAGCCACTACTTGAACTGAATTCAGGAGAGCAGCCCCCGAGAAGGCAGCAACAGAAAGAAAACAGAATCTGGCAGGAAGTCTGAATGGTCAGGGATCAGTCTCTGGCAAAAAACTGCAGGTATCATTTCATTGGTTTCAATGCTACTTGGTACTGGATTATTTCAGCCAATACCTGAGAGGTGTCGTGTACCGATACCCAGCCCTACTTGAGTGTCAAGTCAATCAGCGCCTATAAAAGGGTGACTTCAGATGTACATCAGCCAGTAAAGCAAACTGACATTGTCTTTGGGCACTGAATTCTTAACGTATAAAACATGAAAGATGCATTAGACTGAAGTTAGTTTGATGAATTAAACTACATTTACCGATGATGGTTTCTTTTTGTTTAAGTCATTTTTGGTTGTTGGTTCATTTTCAATTAATTGTGTTGCGTGAATAAATGACACAACAGATTTTAAGTTTTTTCCTCCACAGATTTATCAAATGAAATTTCTTGCTGGTACCTTCACTGCAAATGACACAGACACATATGAATAAATACACCTACACACACAGATACACACACAAAGAGGGTACAAATGGCCACCCAGCAGTTGGCGACTGATATTCTGTTGGTTACTGTCGTTTCCCAACACAGAGGAAAAGAAGAACATAACATTTCTGTTGTTGTGATCATAGCGAGTGAAGCGGAGACTATGTCTACGAGGCTGCAATCAGAAGACAGACTATCTCCACATGTAATGCTTGTCTCAAATGGTTTGCTTATGTTTACATACTCAATACCTTCTGTCGCATATTGTGCCTACAGTACATATCTGGTTTAATGAGCCATATGTCTGATTGGGCCAATTTTCCCTGACTCCTTGTATTCACATTTACCAGAGATGATTCTACAGGCGTGGACCATTGGAAAACACATTATTGTGCTGCACAGTGATTCCCAACCAGAAATCAATCACTGTAATAGAGAAACAGACGTACCCCCTGGGGTTTTCTTCTGCAGTTATAAGAAGGTGCGTGAAGAGATTGTGGAGTAGCTCAGCTAATTTAGAAAGAAAAAAAAAAACAGTGAAATTGTGAGTTGGTGAAAATGAATATTTCCACATATTTGTATTATAGATAAACATTCAAAAGGGATTACAAACGGTGTACTAATGGTCACAGTGACTAATAAATTACTAGCTACAACTGGCAGACTGCGCTGGGCACATTTCTAACCAGTCACTTGTAACACCTGAATACTAAAGTAATTGACAGCATTAAATGACGTCAAGAGTATTATCACTTTAAATTAGCACATTTTAAACCTGATTAGTAGTGTCAGTGACGGGGTACTTAATCCCATCTGATTGGGCTCTGGGGGTACGTCAAACAAAAAGATTAACAACCACTGCTCTGTTGCACTGAGCTCTAGTGGTTCAACATGTGGTGCTTTAAAAAAAAAAATTGAAAAGCACTATTTAACTGCCACACTGGTGTCTAATTTACCTTTTGGAAAAGCTCTGGGCGGTTTTCAAAAGCAATGCAGAGACATCTGTAAACTGCCAGCCTGTTCTCATTCCCAGGGCGCCAAATACAGCAGCTTGGTCAGTGGCGGTCGTTATCTGATTCTGACGCACAACATACCACAAAAACGTTTGCAGGAGATCAGCTAATTCCAATGTAAACCCACCTGTGGCAATGACATAGTATGATGACCAACAAAGTCTGAGAACGGTGGGAGGGAGGGTAGGTTGACTAGTTTGAACAAACACAGGACTTTCATTCAAGAGACCACTGTTTGTGTCCCGTTCTTAACCACACATTGACTCATTTTTAACCTACATTATGCGGTTTAAGTCACATAGATCACCTACATAATACAACATGCTTGTTAACAAGTTATGTAACAGACATATTTATTTTAACCCAAGCAATTGTCTTTTTTCTAAACCTGAGCAAGCAGTTTTGCCTTAACCTAAAGTAGTTTTGGTGAGGAAACCTATGCTTCCTGTGAACATATAAGTTTATTTAAAAAAAAAAAACACAAGCACAAACTGACACGCCACTGAGCGTCACAGTTTGATGCATAGGGACACTGATTAAGCTGCTGTATTTGACCAGTTGGGAGTGAGAACTTGCTGAAGCTGCCATAGCTCTGTGCATCTGTTAGCAGCACCAAAAGTTATAACTCTAAAGATGACACTTTCATTCAATGACACCTTGGGTTAATGGTGGTAACAGTAAGCTCATTTTACGAATACAGCTTCCACAGTTATATTCAGAATCACACATATCCCCAGGTCTCCCTTGAAAAAGAGATCATTGATCTCAGTGGGACTTATCTGGTTAAACATGAGTTAAATAAAAACAAAAACCATAACAATGATGAATGGGGGTCAGTGAACATGCCTTGAGCAGCTATTTTGTCAGAAATGCAACAAAACAAGAGCGACTGGTGTATCTGTTCACAGAAAAGTAAAATAAATAAATAAATAAATAAAAACAAAGAAACCTTGGGCCGAGTGTTTTCATCGCCTCATGTTGCTTTATTTAAAAAAGCCAACACAGTAAGGCTGAACTCATCAACCTTTGTCTCCCACATGTTTAAAATTCATGCATTGTTTTCTGTGTGAATGAAAATTACTTGAGGCAGTCACAGAAAAAAAACAGCTCAACATAAATTCTATATAACTATTTTTTTTTTCCTGATACATAAATTAAGGATTATAACTTTAAGTAAACAAACAGAAAATATATGATTTTGGAATCTGCGGTGTCTCCATCACTGATGGGAAACAGACCCTTTTTGTGATTTCGGCTCATCTGACGGCTGCAGTTTTACATAGAAAACTTGGCCTAAAGCTACTTTACAAAATCAGAGGGTTCTCTGAGTCATTACGGTTATATATAGAACCACTAACCCGACTGAAGAATCTATTTTTGTGCTCAGTGCATGCACGACCTCTTGTAATGTGAAAAGGGAAGTCAGGCTCTCTACAGTATGTCTTCATTCTCCAAATGATAATAAAAACATTTACACAAGCGGGCAGTTTACACAGTATAATCAAGTTTAACATGAGTTTGTGAGGGGGAGACCGACTACGCCACGTTAACCGACATCATTTAGGATGGGAGGGTGTGTACGTGTGTATGCGTAGTTAATTGTCACTGTCCTGCTAAAGAGGCAGTGTCCAAGTGTATGTGTGTGCGTGTAGCAAACCATAAACAAGGCGTCGAGCCAGGCCAGCACACACATGCTAATTAGATGAGGGCTGCACGCTCCCTTTCTTTTCTCTTCCCTCTCTCACATGCAGTCCCGCAGTTCCGATTGTGGCCGGACGGATGACAATTAACTGTACACAGATGAGTCCTTTCCATCATGTACCGTGCCTGGACACACACTGACGGCTATCATTTTGGTTCAGTGAGGAGGAACAGAAAATGACAAAGAGTAAAAGTCTTTCCTTCTTGCCAGAACTCCTCTGTCAGATGGACAGGGGGGAAAAGAGGAAACACAACTCAAAGTTAAGTGGGCTAGAGTCAGTACTCGCCGGTCTGTCTCTTTCACCCTCTGTCCTTCATTATCTCTGTCTTTCTCTTTTATGAGTCTGTGAGATCATGCTGGCCTTTTGTTCTAGGGGACTATAAGCTAGTGTTAAGCCACTATGTCCCCAGGGCACAGTTACAGTAACAACCATGATGACGGAGAGACACATGCTAAAACCATCTAGACACACACCCTCAGGAATACACTGTCTGTGAGTGTAGAGGAGAAACAGACTGTGAGAGAACAAAAGAGAAACTTTCACCACATAAACTGAACCACTATTCTGACACTTTTATTGTCAGTTTTGATTTAATTTTATGTTTGTTTTGATTGCTGCACTGCTCTGATTTGGTTTAACACTGACCAACTGGGGCAAGCGATGACGTTAACAAATCATGTCACAGAGGTGCAGCGCCGGAATGGCTGAGCAAAACCTGCCGCCTGTGATTCATAGGATCTGGCAACCAGGCTAATCCAGGCCGTAGTGTTTTGCATAACAGGTGTTACATTGCCAGTGTGAAAAGGAAAGGAAACGCAGAGCAATCACAATATTTCCATGATATACTCAGGTGTATAATCAGCCACACAAACACACATGCACAGAAGAACACATCAACACACACACACAAGGTGTGCCCTGTCCCCTGACATCAGTTTTTTTCTGCTAATGTGTCCTTAATGAATGGAATGATTTGTGCAAGTGTGTGCGGTATAAATTAGACTTCTCCATAGGGGACGCCACAACAGAGAGCAATACATTACCCACTCTTTCAACAGCCACACTGTCTGCCTCCTCAGAGAGCGCAAAGCAGCCAGCCAACCAAATCTCAAATCTCTTAAAGACGAAAGCAGGAAGTGGAAAATGGTGACATCAACATAGATGTGCATCACCCTGTGCACTAATTGTTGAGCTCCTCCATTCATCTTTGTCAAGTTGTCCTTCAACAACAAATCTCTAAAGCACAAACACTGCTGTTGGTCACTGGTGCATTTTTGGACACATTCTGGAGTATTTCGGTAGATGGTTGCCTATATACTGTTTTATCTTTAAAGCACACTCTAATGGCTATAGAGTAATGTCACTGTCGGCATTTAAAATGGTGTCTTATAGGCATTGCTTTCACTCTATAATTCAGTCTGCCCCGGGGTACGCTCTACCAGTTAAATGAATGCTTGATTTACGGCACAAAGGAAGTGCGTCATCCACTGCCCAACCCAGCAGCTATCAGTAACTATCCCCAGTTACCAAAGAATATCAATGTATGTTAAAAGCTCACATCGTTGTGTAACAGGTCTGCCTATCTATGGCATTACAAGTTTGTTTGATTTATTCTGATAGTAATTTAGTGGTCTCACCTGAGGGCCCTGACACAACAGGCTGATGGTTGGCTATCACTATCAAGTCACAAAACCTTTGACCCCGTCATCACATTCATGACCAACATGGAGGACTCCAGCCATGAAATTTTGCAGCCAAAGGATGAGGTGGCAGCCTACATCGAGTTCAAGACACTCAAGGTTAAAGGTTTGAGGTTTTATGGTGGTGGAAGGAGCATGCTAAAATGTGTCGCAACCTGGCAGTGATTGTGCAGAATGTTCTCCCCATCCCATCATTGAACACAGCCGGTGAAAGAGAATTTTGGATTTGTAATAGAAGAACAGAGAACCCTGCTTAATGTGAGTGACTGTAGCCTGTGTGTGTTCAATCATGGGTGCAGGTCGGGTCACGAGACTTTTATTAACAGGTGTGGCTTTGACTTAGACAAAAAGAGTCGGTTCTGGTACTGAGCTTTATGGGTTTTGGTGGGTGTGGGTTTTCAAAAATGGACCCATGCGGGACTCTCCTTCCAGTTTCCCTTTTTTAATGATGAAGACAGTCTCGCCTGCTGGTATGGGCAGCTATTTCCTCTCACTAGGTGCAGAACATATGTGCTAGTTGTAGTCTTTGCAGTGTGCTACAGCGCAACTTTTTGGCCAAGACATGGGCAGCATGAGGCAATCAGCTTTTGTCGCCACTAGTTGTTTGATATTGATTTGGTGGGCTATATTTTGTTTGGCTACAGCTCTGATTCGGACCTCTGATTGGCTTTTTCACTACAGCAAAGGCAGCAGAGGCTTTCTTTCTTTAATAATTAAAATGCACCTAGGTTTCTTGTTGAGGAATATCGACAATATCTTTAAAAGATAGAAATGAAAATTAAGAGAAAAGAGAAACATACAACAAGGGACTTTAACTTTACAACTCTATTACCAGTTCAGCTTCAGTGGAGTTGACAACAGAAAATATTCCCACTATCCAAGATGTATGTGATGAACAGGTTTTAGTACCAAATACTCAAACTCAGAGTGGAAACTTGCTAGTGTTGCCTTTGTCATTGATGTTATGCATTCACACACAGTTCCACCACAGGAGATGAAGAGCTATCAATTACTCCACTGTCATCAAACCAGAATGTGTCATGGTATGAGTAAGGGCCATCAAAAACACGCCCCATGTTCACAGAGTAGTTGGCTCTATTTTCAGGGCCTAGAGCAGTCCACTTTTGAGTCCTGAAATGCAAAAGTGAGTTGGCTTTCGAGCCATAAATTCCCTTGGCTGCAAAGTGATCAGAGTGCCCGACAGAGCCAGAAGCACCACAGCCAGGGATCGGATCCAAGTCCCTGTGGTGCTGGGAAATTTTTACTTCTGCACCGCCCGGGCACCCCTCAAAACCCAGATGAGCTTGAGTTTCATGTTTTTCTTCTGTGACATAAATCAAAGAAATGCACATCTCATTTGTACATTTTGGGGCTTCTCTTTGCTGTGATGCAATATGGTGCCATAAATGGGTTTTGGGGTCAGTTGGTTTGTCATAACATCTCTTGTCGTTAGCCTGCTTTTAAGCCTCTGAGCTCTATCCTCATTTCTTCAGTTTAATTATACAGCAGTCAGTAGTCAGATATCGATGCATTTAATATTAATCATATGTTATGCTTGAAAACATGCTAAGGCGGTATTTTGGAGTGCTGAAAATATCCATTTGATGAACGTAAGCCAACTGAACTGGACTATTTGTGGATTCCTTTTCACCCACTTCTGACTATAAGCACGATGTCACGCCTTCAGAAAGTGCTTACTGAAATTTCAGTACATAAAGTGTGCATGTAGTTACTCTCTGCACAAAGTGACTATGAGCTAAAACAGTCAAAGTCAAGAACATTTAAACAATAATGTTCTTTAATACCAAATCCGAGACATGTCTGTGGCCTGTCTCTGCATGTGTGTGTGTGTGTGTGTGTGTTGATGTCTAAATGTGTTGCATCCACTTATATTGCCTTTCAATATCTTCTCAGCACAACAAATCAAGCCTGTATCCATTAACATGTAGAGTGTGAGCAGCCAACTGGGCTGGAGGCAACAGAGACACAAGGGGATGGCTGATTTGGGTTGCACACAGAGGAGTAAAGTGTGCGTGTTTGTGTGAGCGTGTGTGTGTGTGTGTGTGTGTGTGTGTGTGTGTGTTCAGGACTGTCTGTGCACGGTCAGCCATGCTTTTATGCATGTGTGTGTAACCTGCAACTAAAAAGAGCAGTCCCTGTCACACAATAGAGTCTACTGAAAACACTGCTACAAAGACAAACCAGGTCACACTTATACAAGACTGCACACACACACACACACACACACACACACACACACACACGCAATCAGAGACTTCCTCTGTGTGTCTTGAGTGACTGCTCTGCTTTTGCCTTCAGGCTGACAGTGACCTCCAAGTGGAGTCTCTCTCTGTATCTGTGTGTGTATTTGTGTGTGTGCTGTGCGCTGACCTTACAAGAACTCTGAGCATCCCCTCTGGTCCTGGTCTACCTCTCCTGTCATACCCGTGCTGGTGGCAGTGGAATACAAAAAAGCTACTTTGTAAAGTCTATGCAGATGGCACTATTAACAGAGCGCTGGAACAATATTGACAAAGCAGTAAACAAAATGCAGTAAACGTATTCGAGCCATTAGGGCCACGGCGGGCTGTGCGCTGCAGTAAAGTGTTGAGGATTCCCTCTTATGTTTGAGAGAGACACCTGCTCCACTGTCCATAGATCAGAGGGATGAAACTGAATGACTCATTTGTATGATGTGGACAGTAACAAGGGACATTGTGTAGGTCTCTGTTCCAGTTGTCAAATTGGCTCAGCTACCATCTCACTAAAACTCACACAGTATACAGATGGGACAAAAACTCTCAGTTGTATGCCCCTGCAAATCAGTCAGGTTGCAGTACAGTTTACATCCAGTCAAATGTAGCCATGGAAGTGGAAACCATTAGCATGTGAATTCTTGAGTTTTGCCAAAAGAACATGTTTTGTAAGGTCACAGTGATCTTGACCTTTGGCCACTACTACCTAAACAGTTCATCGTTGACTCTAAATAGATGTTTGTAAAGTTTGTAAATGTAAAGTTATTCCCTTAAGTCCTTGTTGAGATATTGCATTCAGGAGAATGGGACAGGCATACGGACAAACATAATGCCTCTACATGGCTATCATTAGTGTAGGGGCAAAAAAGGAGGTCCCTATATATATAGTTATTGCAGCTTTCATAGGAATAAAATTAGTGGAAAATCGGTGCAGTGTGTTATCCAGGTTGGATCAGCAAGGTTAGAACCATGACCTTTGTAATGCATTGTACAATGGAGCCACTGACGGCACAAGACAAGGTTAACATTCAGGGCTCAGCCCCAACCTTGGTAGGTATGGGGGCATGCTTGCCCAATGAGTTTTTTCCCCCATTCACAGCAGCTATACGGACTATTTTTTGAGCCAATTGGGAAAAATAAATAAATTTGAAAAATAAATAAAAATCTGTACATCATCTGGGAAAAACATGATTGCTGCCAAGGAAAGAAAAATCATCTTGGAGAGCCTACATCGTGTTTTGTATCTAATTGTTCTCCAACTGTCTTCATCGCTTTGCTGGAGTAGAGTTCACAGAACGAATGTTTAGCTGACAAATCTGCTACATTTGAATGTATGCCATCATAATCTGGGCCGCTCTGATTGCAAATCAAGTATCCCCAACAATGCCAAGTAAATGTGGTCATCAATACTCTGAATTGTGTATCTGGCCAACAAGAAACCATTTACCCAACTGTATTAGATTTCTTTAAGGATGAGCACAGTAGAATTAGCAACATGAGCATATATTATTAAGTTTAAGTTTATTTCCTTTATTAATCCCCCTGAGGAGAAATTCAATGTTTTCACTCTTGCTTGTCAATTACACACAGGTCCGAAAGACACACGCATGCACAAACAGGACCTATACATGCACAAAGTGGAGAGATGTCAGAGTGAGGGGGCTGCCCTTTGGTCAGGCGCCCCGAGCGGTTGGGGGGTTCAGTGCCTTGCTCAAGGGCACCTCGGCAGTGCCCAGGAGGTGAACTGGCCCCTCTCCAGCCACCAGTCCACGCTCCATATTTTGGTCCGGACGGGGACTTGAACAAGCGACCCTCCGGTTCCCAACCCAAGTCCCTATGGACTGAGCTACTGCCGCCCTGTCTAAGTGACACAGAGATGAAGATATTTTAAAAATCTGAGACAACTTTAAAGCTTGAGCTCCAGAAACCACATCTCCGCTCCACTTCTGAATTGAGCACTACATACAGACAAAATAAAAGTCAGAAGGTGATGTAATAACTTTAGCAACAACATACTTACTGGTTATCTTACTATATAATGATGAAAACGCTGCCTGTGGGTGTGTCTGTCTGTGTGTCTGTTCCACATTTTTCTCCTCACCGACTTGGTCAATCCATGTGAAATTTGGCACAGTGGTAGAGGGTCATGGGAGGATACGAATGAAGCAATATTACATCAATTGGCCAAAGAGGGGCACTATAGCAACCGATTGAAATTGCAAACTTTGAATGGGCATATCTCATGCCCCATATGTGGAAGAGACATACAACTTTGCACAGAGATGCCTCTCCTCACGAGGAACAAATCTGCCTCAAGAACACATAGCTTTCGGTTATATAGATTTTGAATTTTTTGAAAAACACTTAAAATCGATCTCTTCCTAGGAAGTTTGAGCGATCTGCATGAAACTCGGTGAACATAATCTAGGGACCAATATCTAAAGTTCCCTCTTGGCAAAAGTTGGAAAACTTACTAAAACTGAGCTTCTATAAGGCAATGAATATTGCGGAGGGCGTGGCTCATCACATAAAGGTGTATAACATCTCAAGGGTTTCACCGATCACCATGCAACTTTGTAGGCATATGACCACACATAATCTGAGGGGACCCCTCCATTATTGACCCCATCAAACAAAATGGGGGCGCTAGAGAGCTAATTTCTTATCTAGGCCTAACCGCCACATGCTTAAAAATGACTAAAATGGGACCGATCACTGTGGCTCCCCCTGTGGCTGAATGTTGTTGTTTTTCCTAAATTTTGGTATGACTAAGTCATGGTATGGTATGCTGTACTCAATGGGTATGGGCTAGTTAAGGATATTAACTGCCAAAGTGCAGTCAACATCATTGTATAATGGAAAATGCCAGTATATAGTGCTGAACTGGGACAGATGTTTGAAATAAATGTTTAGTATACCAAAAAGTTGGTACGTTGAACACTTTGAAACTAAGATCAAAACAAATCGAACCTTTACACACATGTCTATAGTCTGTGCAGTTTGTGCTTGTGTTGAGACACATCTCACCAGGACAAAATCAGCAGTGGAAACATGGATTATTTCACAAATTCTCTGTGGTCGGACTTCCATTAAAAATGTTGTGATGTGTCAGTAATAATCATCAAACTCATATTCTCAAATCACAGTCTTGGAATACATGAATGGACTCTCAAGGCTATGCTTTATCTTTTATTTTCTTAGTAAATTTATGTCATACAGATCTGTATCAGTCTAAATGTGAATTTTAATGGAGTAGGTGGAAGGAAATAAAATAAATGCAGCATTGGAATGAGACTGTGTGCTAGATTCCCAACTTCTGTTGTGTGAAGTTGGTCTGCTCACTGACCAAATGAAATGAAATCCCTCATCTGTCAGTGAAAGCATTAATCACTCGGTGTCTGTGCATGTGCGTCTACCACACTATATCACCAGCATTTTGACTGACTGACTTAACACAGTGTGTGTGTGTGTACGTATAGTACATTGAGTGCTTGTGCGTGTTTTTGGAGCTGCATTATATGGAAATGTTCCTGTGCACACGTCCTCAATTTTGCATGTGTGTGTACGTGTATGAGAGTGTGTGTGTGCAGCAGAGCAGAACAGATGGTATTATGCGGATCACCATTTGCAATAATCGTCTATATTTCACTAACTCATAATTATCCTGATTGGAGCTGCATGCTGGCTGAATGACGATGACATGTGACACATGCCATTCAGTCTGTGGTTTTAATAATGGCGAATGCGTTCTGTGCTCACATCCAATTTCCACTCCTTTCTGTATCATCACCACTTTTTACTCGCACTCACGCTGTGTGGTGAGAATATATGCATACACACATTTGCATATAACTCACTGGAGCAATGTCATGTATATATCTGTGGAAACAACGTATTACCGTCACGGTTTCACATCACTGATGCTGAATTTTGTATGTCTCACATGTCTGTGATATGTATGCACCTGCTGTGGAAAATAATTTCCTCCTCAAGGACAAATTAACTATATTTCAATTATTGTCTTCAGTACTATATATACACTCTCTATTCACCGTATTTACTCAGCTAAATGAGAGCTAGATTATTGTAATTATATAAGACACACACTTATAAAACAGATTACACATCTGAACGATGCATGTTTGGTATTAACCCGACAAGAGAAATAATTAGTGGATGGTATAGAGAGCTAAGTGGATAGATGGGGTCATGGGTTCCACTCCCTGGTGTAAGACATGAGCAGAGCCAAGGTTAGGGTTCCCAGCTGTTACATCCAACTGTGTGTACAGTATGAGTGTGTATGTGTGTATCCACATGTGTGTTAATGAGGACCTCTAAGCTACGTGAATCCATACAAAGAAATATCTAGTTTCTCTCTGTCCTCTCTTTCTCTTATTCCTCCCCTCCATCCCTCCCTTTCTTTCATCCCCACTCTGGTTTGCCTGTACTCGTTCCTTCTTTGTCTGATATTCTCCCCCCCTCTCTCTATAATCAGTGTACTGCAGCACAGAACTGGAGGAAACCCGTGGAAAGTGATTTATTACAGTCACTCACTCACGCTCTCCCTCTCACACACACAGGGTGATTTATTGCTGTGCAGGTAGACAGTAGTTCAAGGGTAAGAGATTAGTCTCTAACACACACTGAACACCAAATCATTATTACACATTTAGATAGAGGACATGGTCTCTCACACGCTCAGCCACACCACTGTTTCATTGCATAAACTCTACGTACATTAAATAGGTTTAAACGGCAAAATGCAGAAAGAAAAGAGGGCAGGGAACTCAAAACTGGAATGATAACTTTTTTAAAGGCTCAAGGTTTTTCTTTTACTTTAGCTGCTATTGTGAATATTTGACCGTTTTTCAATTAAAAGATATAATATGAATCCTTTGGGCATTAAAATGTTTGAAAACAACTGTTACATATTTGGTTGAGTTGTGTACTTACATTGTCCCAAACATTTCCAACAATGTTAAAGGCAGTGATCATATGACCAATTCACTGACTGGAGTGATATACAAGGCTGTTGCCGCAGCGGCCCGGGTGCGACTCCAGCCTGTGGCCCTTTGCTGCATGTCTCTCCCTTTCTCTCTCCCCCTTTCACACTTGACTGTCCTACAGATTAAAGGCAGAATGCCCCAAAAAATATCTTTAAAAAAATAAAAATAAAAGCCCAGACTTTGCCCTGAGACTTTCTCCTGGAGTTGTGTATTCAGAACAGCTTTGAGTGAAGTTTAAATCATTTAAAGGTATGTCCTCGCCATGTTTCCTTTCCTAAACCTAACCTCAGTAACTTTACTTGTTTGAAACTAACCTCCATAACTCTACATTAATTATGTCTCTGTACGTTAAGGACGTGACTTCATTTGTGGGGCACTAGTTTGTGGAATATCATCTGAACTATTGTGCATGCATTTTTTATAGTCTATCACAAGGATCACTCTTTGAGAATATGTTGCCCATTTGCACGTGTCAGGGTTGTGGTTGTGTGCCAGAAGCTCTAATGAATTGACTTTCTATCCATTTTTAAGCCACATTTTAATGATAAAATTCTTAGAAGTGGGTGGATTTAAACTATATTTTTTCAACAGATAAAGATTTTAAGTCATCAGACGTCTGGATCTTAAGTTATCAGAGGAACAAGCTGAGCAAACATCAAGGAGAGCTCGGCTCTGCAGTGCCAAACAGCATTCTAGTAACACTGATTTTTTAACATGATACTGTTTTATTCAGTGTTTTTACTGGTTTAAATCCCTGGGTCAATTTGTTATGGAAAAGAGTACACCTCTGCGAATAATTCTAATGATGAGACCGAAACACTAAACACATCAGGAATCTGCAAATAAAATCATATATTACTTGATAAAATGTGTAATGTCTATCTGTGGAATGTGGAAATAAACAAACAATAAAAACATTATATGAAGCGCATAAATACATTAAATTATTCAGAAAATGAACTCCATTAGCAATTTGATTGTTTAGGTTCCTCTGGTGGATTTTTGGTCCTAACTATCCACTTGGTTCACTTCTGCCTCTGGCTGAATATGATTTATTGTCAGCTGCCAGGGGCTTTAATTTGAAAATGTCTGTATCAGCCTCAGAAAAAACCACATTGGTCAAACTGGCCAAATACAGCCAGAGTGGCTAAAAAAGGCTGCTGTATAGACCTGCGAGCCACATAGCCCAACCAGATACACACTTTCCCCCCGGAGCTACATAATCCATCACCTCTACAGAGATGCATTCACAATTACGCTCTGAAAAAGAGCATGGACACACAGAGCCTTTCATAACCCACTTCTATTGTTTCCATTTGTTTCCATCTAATTCTACTTGTGTCAAGATCGATTGAACGGACTGAATATGAAGTGATGCACCCTGGGGTCATGTAGGTTTTTTACCACGCTACACACACACACACACACAAACACACACACACACACACAAACACAAACACACACACACACACACAAGCTCTGGTCTGTATAGAAGTGAAAAGACTGAAGAATGAAAACTGAACTTCTTTCCCACTTAAAGGAACAAAAGTGGTCTTGAGGACTGGATATCAGATTTGATGATATGTGAAGCAATAATTTAAACCACACTTTTGTTTATTAGTGTTTCTGTGTGTGCTCCAGCCATGCACGTTGTATGTGCGCCCTGCTCCTCATCCAGACAAATGGGTCAGCAGTTAAAATGCCAACGCTGACCCTGCTGTCACTTCACATGGAAGTCTACTTCCAGACGTGTGTGTATGTGTGCATGCATGTGGATGTTAATAATGTGTGTGTGTGTGTGTGTGTGTGTGTGTGTGTGTGTGTGTGTGCAATCCAATGCTCCAGCTCTACCCTCTGAGAGTCGTGTGTGAATGAATAAGACAAATAGATATATATGTAGAGGAACAAAGCAGTTGACTGGACAGATAATTTCAGTGTATTAGCATTTTAATAGAACGATAAGGCCCTGCTGTCCCCCTCTCTTGTTTCTCCTTCTTTTTCTTTACCTCCTGTTTTGGAGATATGTTACTTCAAACACAGTGATATCTCTTTGTCTGTGGGCTTTTCTGTGTCTTCTTTCTTTCTCTTTTAGAGGTATATAATTGTCAGAAAACACAGACGCTTCTGCATTGCTGCCTCACTTTGTTGAACAGACATAACTGCAAACAAAAAAATAAATAAAGACAATTCTGCTATTCACTCCAGTCTCTTCGGGTTCAGTGTGTAGGATTTTGGGGATATATTGGCAAATGGAATATAATACAATAAGTGTGTTATCTTTTGTGTATTATCACCTGAAAATAAGAATCATTGTGTTTTCGTTACCTTAAAATGAGCTGTTTATCTACATGGGGAGCAGGTCCTTATCTATAGAGACTGCCATGGTGCACCGTTGTGTTTCTACAGTAGCCCAGAATGGACAATCCAAACACTGGCTTTGGATAGGGCCATTCAAGTTTTTCGAGTTGGCCACGTAGTAAGAAGTCTTTCCACGTAAGAAAACCATCTTCTTTTCCTAATCGTAAAATGCTCCCCTCTGTGTTTTTACCGGTTTAAACTGTATAATTCAGCTCCTGGTAAAAACCTCCTGAACAATGAACACTGAAGCAATTCTAACAGGGAGGAGTTTCAGCTAGTTGCAATCCTTGTCTTTCATTCCCACTCGTACATGAAGTAAGCCCCTAACAAAGCAAAGAGTCTCTCATCCTGCTAGTTTAACTCGTTTTTCTCTGACATTTCTTTTCTTTGCGTATATGAACATGACGTTTCAAAATTCCTCTCACCTGCTCCCTCTGTCTCTGTTTAGTAAACTCCTCTTCCCCCCCACCTGTTACCTAAACTTCTACCTCCCTGTCACTCTTCCTTTAAAATCAACTGAAGAATGACAGTAAAAAAAAAAAAAGTCAGTGTTGCCAAAACTAGATTATCAACAGAAGTAGTGTTACAGACATAAATATAAAATTAACTGTCAGTAGCAGTCTGTGCTTCCTTGCTATTTCTTACCAAATGTGATGATAAAAACAAAGAAAAGCCAAAATGTAGTTTCTCCCCCACACAGGGAAATGCAAGAGGCGTTGCATTGTTGTCTAATGGACTAGTCCACATTCCACAGCGCTACTTGAAGCCAGAGAAGAAAAGAGAGAGTGAGAGTGAGGGGGGTGTGGGGGGGGGGGGTAATTGACGGATTAAAATCTGATCCTGATCTGCGGTTCAACTTCTCTCTCCTATTCTCCTCTCCTCTCACTTTTTCTCACAGCCATCATCTCTCCTCGTCTCTGTCCAACTCCCCTTCCATCAGTTTCCCCTTCCCTGTGAACTGTGCTCAGTGAGGCTTGCAGCTGTACAGACATGCTCGTTCAGCCTCCATCTCAGACCATGACGAGGAGAAACAGTGATGACTGACATAAAAAAAGAAATATTTAATCCCTAGAGACATTTTTTTTTTCCCAGACCTAAATTCAGTGAGACGCCAGCTCATCATTTTTTATCTGTTTTGCTCACACTTGACACTTGGTATAGATGAACCGGCATTTATAATTGCCAGAATTCAACCAGACCTCTTTTTTTTTCAAAAACATTCCCTTACTAACAGATTTAGTACATTAAATGACCTGACTCCTGTCTGCTGATGGGTGAGCTTCAGTCTGGCTCTTGACAGAAATGAAGTCGGCAGTTAAACGGGTGAAAACATGGCAACGGCATCAAATGATCCTGGCACTGCTTCCAGACTCTTCCAGTTATGAGCAACTTGGCACACAGAGCTGACAGAGATGGACAACTGACATAATATTTATAGAAACGCTGCTATATAGCTGTCAAATACCTTTTTCTGTGCAATGTATCCTCATACAAGGGTTTGTTTAGCTTACGAAAAGTTATGCACATGATTAGTATGATGTCTGACGAATGAGGGCTCCTACTGGTAAGGTTGAGAAAAATAATTACAGTTGCGTTGACTCAGAATAATTCAACATTTACTTTTGGTTTCTCACAGGACACAAACTCTGGTCTACTGTGTCAAAGTCCCGTATGCACCATCCCGACCACCTCCCTACGCCGACTTTGCTGCTGTTAGTACGTGATCTGACTTGCTCCTTTGCTCTCGTCATATGACAGATGACAGCCTGCAGCACATAGGTGTCATGATAGCAGCCTCCTGGTTGGTCTCACAGTATATGGATTATAGTGGATTACTTTTCTTAGGTTTAAGTACAAACAGTGAGTGAGAACATCCTGTTCTATGACACGGCCTAATGTCATTTCTTATTTGTTGTGGCAGTCGACTGTTAAATCTTCTTTAGTTATTAAATGTAGCGTTGGAATTGACATAAAAATCCAGCTATCATAACAACACTACCCTGCCTACCCTATAATTTAAAGCTCCATTTAACAATATTGTTGATGTTAACGCTGAATATAATGATTCATCAAATAACACCCCAGCCAGCAGCTCTATGTAGCTTTCAGTTCATTGTTTAGTTTGCCAGTCTGTACGGTCGAGTCCTGACAGCTCACACTGACCCACTCAGATGTACTCTGGGCAGATACTAAGCAAGACAAGATGATTGGACCTTATACAGTACGTCTACCATGAAATGACTAAGAACAGAAGTAAATGAGTGATGAAGAATTTCAGATATCTGCCAAGCCAGAAGAAAGACTCCAATGTAATGCCCATATTGATGTGTTTATAAGCAGTGGCTTTACCCTGTTTCCTACAAAATGCTCATATATTACTAACAATGTGTTTTGGAATAAACATAATGGCTGTGGTGTGACATTTTTAAACCACACAGAAGTTGTAAGAAGGTCACACTGAGTGGCTAGACATACGAAGCAGAAATACTTTCCCAGAAGAAACAAGGGTTTGTGTCCTGTGTTACATGTCTGATAAGGCTTAGGGTGCTAAACAGTCTGGATAAAGCAAGGGGAAGTCTGTGGTTTTAGTCAAATATTGGAAAAGTCAACATGTCATGTCTCATGGTTGAGTATTCAATATAAGGACCACAATCTTTCCCTAACCTCAACCAAGGGCCTTGAGTTGCCTAAACAGAACCATCAAAATGTCAAGCATGCTTTATTGTAAGTCGTGGATATGGTAGGGAAACAAATTAACTACGCAGACAGTAAAGGTTTGATGATAATTTAAATATGGACAGTTTGCTTTGGCTTTGTAAATTTAGTAGATAGTCTCTATGTTAGTGTATCGTCATTATGATGCAGATAATTGGTTAGATATAAACAGAGGACATGATTAAGTGGTTGACTGTAACACATAAGTATTAGACAAGCCGATCACCATGGGTGTATTACTGAACCAGAAGCCAGAGACAGAGACTCTGCATGAAGTCACTGTTATGAACAATGCTTTTGTTGTCTAAGGGCTTAGTGATTCATGACAATGACAGATAAAAGGACATACCGAAGCAATAGCTTAAACATTCACTTTAAAGATGTCACAAGAAAGAAAGCACTATGATACATTTTAAGTGAGTATTAATCCGTTTAGTTTGTCTACAGGACTTCAGCTCCGTGGTGAGAGACAACAGCATGTCATAGAAAGAGGACACTACAAAAATATTGCTATTAAAACAAGTCAAAGGTTTCAGGTTCCAGTGAGACGATCACCTGTCAGTACCATAGACTGTATGAAAGAAGTGCTCGTAGCCACCATGATGTCACCCATTAATTTGTGGACTACGATTTTGAGATCTCAAGTTTGGCATTCTGGTTGTTGCCATCTTGTTTTTTTTGGAGCCAGCTGGGGAGCAGTGAGGGATGGATCTGACTGAAAACCCAAATACACCACCCTTGTAGTGGCTGGTCAATCACAAGGTAGCCACATCCTACAGCATGCCATGCTTTACCTTCTATTTTACTTTAAACTGGACCGTAATTTACAAAATGAACATCATGCCGTATTGAAGAAGACTTGAAACTGGTGACTGCGACCATTAACTCATTTGGAAAATATTTACTGAGGAAATAAATCAAGTGAGAATTAGGGTCATTTTCTCGTTGACTTCTGTACTATTGGACTTCTTTTTAAAACCACTGGAGTTGCCCCCTGCTGGCCATTAGAAAGAATGCAGGTTTAAGGCACTTTGCATTTGCCTCACTTTTCAGATCCAGAGGCAATGTCCACTTCTTTAGTACAGTCTATGGCCGGCATCACTGATTGTCACAAAGCAGCGACTGTGTTTTGTCATGCAGTGCTGGTGTCTGTTAAGACTGCCTCAGTCTGATTTCTGTCCTCTCATCTAAACATCTGATATTTCATTCTATTTGATGCTATTTTGTTCCTTTTTTAATTACCAGGGCGAGATTTTTCTGCACTGATCACCAGCCTTGAAGCATCAGCAGCAAAACAATGAAGTCCAACAGTGATAACCCTCCTATTCTGGCTTCTATTTCAGTGTTAAATCACTGCTCTGCCTCTGCCTTCTCTCTCTAAGCTCTGGTAGTCCCTTCGATTCTCTTTCCAATAAACTCTTTCTCTGTTTCTGCCTTCTACTCTGTCTTCACAACGTCCATCACATGCATATGCTATCTTACTGATTCACACAAGCACACACATAGCACACACTGACAACTTCACACTTGGAAGCACATGCACAAACAGTGATTGTTCATTAAACACACACCCCACCTCTCACAAACACCTATGGAAAAAAAAAGAGGAGGTGTATTCTTGCATGGAATGTTGACTTCCTGTGTTGGCAGTATCTAGGGAACAGATAAAAAATGGTTTGTGCACGAGGTAGGGAGAAGAACAAAGAGGTAAATATTCTATAGGAAACAGATAATGTTGACAGACTTTCTGATGTGAGCAAAGTCATTTTTCGGCTTCCTCTCTTTTATTTTCTCATTTGTAGCTCCTGTGTCTTTTTGTGAAAATGTATTTAGAGCCATTTTTCCTCCTCACTGGTCACATCGAGGAACATTGTCTCAAAACGATCTGTGTGAATGCTAATTCACCTGCAGCATATTCACAAGACAGAGAGAGAAAATGTGTCGCTTTAACATTCAGGATATTGTTGAGTGTCAACACACATACAAACATGTCATCAGATGTGACGTGGCTTCAAGACTGACTGACAAATTGAAAAGTGAGCAACAGTAAATACTAATACTTCTTGAATGTACAAGTCACATCATCTAAAGAAAAAAAAGGCCTCTGTTATCTGCTATCACTGTTCTCTGCGAGTATAGCGAGTATGCCCTAACTATAACTATAACTATACTTGATATTCTCTGAAAAAACAAACACAAAAAAACCCGAAAAACTCATCCATACTGTTTTTATTTGCATCAGGTCAGAAATATTGTTATGTTCGATTTTGTCTCCTGGTCCGAGCATTAATGAAGTGCTTTTCAGGAGATTTAAAAATAACAAGATGTATATTGTGTTTTGGGATACAGTCTAAAACTTGGCTGTGGCTCAGAGGTGGAGCGGGTCATCCACCAATCAAAAGATCAGCGGTTTGATCCCCAGCTCCTCCAGTCTGCCTGTTGAAGTATCCTTGAGCAAGATACTGAACCCCAAATTGCTCCCCATGGCTGTTTCATCAGTGTGTGAGTGTGTTAAAACTGAGTAGCAGATGGCACCTTGCTACTCAATGTGTGAATGGGTGTATCTGACTTGTAGTGTAAAAAGCGCTTTGAGTGGTCGGAAGACTAGAAAGGCGCTATACAAGTGAAGGGCCATTTACCATATAATTTTCAGGAAACATCGCCCAGCCCGAGCATTTTATACCATAAAGTTGAAAAAAATCACAGGGGGCATCAGTGATTTAGTGGATACAGCAGGCACCCCACGTACAAGGCTGTTGCCGCAGCGGCCCGGGTTCAACTCCAGCCTGTGGCCCTCTGCTGCATTTCATTCCCTCTCTCTCCCCCCTTCATGCTTAACTGTCCTGTCAATTAAAGGCAAAATATATTAAAAAAAAAAAAAAAAAAAAGCTTTGAGCATTAAGAAATCAAGTAAAACTTTATGATTTCATGTCTGTGTCACTGTTTTGTCTCTGTATACCTACCTAGAACATGGTTCTGTTCAAGGTTTGTGCCTGCTAAAAGGAAGTTTTTCCT
Source organism: Epinephelus lanceolatus (assembly GCF_041903045.1). Taxonomy (NCBI): domain Eukaryota; kingdom Metazoa; phylum Chordata; class Actinopteri; order Perciformes; family Serranidae; genus Epinephelus; species Epinephelus lanceolatus. The sequence continues at coordinate 37,177,324 of NC_135736.1, forward strand.
CGCAACCATTGGCAAGTGCTTGCTCATGGGTTGATGATTAGGTCTCTGTAAATTATATAAGAGGAAGATGAAAAGTTTTCTGACACGTCTTTTGTTTCGGCACTATCTAAATAAAGTTGACTTGACTTGCTATTATTAACAAAGTCTCATACACTGCACAACCAACAATACAGTTGCACACCTTCAAACAACTGTATTCTCCTACTGTCAGTCACTGCCTTGCCCAAGGACAGCTGCACAGCAGTTGATCATAAAGCAGCCGTTTTCTACATAAAAAAAAACTGTTTTGGGATTTATATTAACAACCTCCCAGTCATAAATCCACCTCTCTAACTGAATGTTTTGGCTTATAAACACACTGCTTTGTTCCTAATATTTACTGACAAGGTTGCTGACCCACACACACACCCACACACACCCACACACACACACACATGCACACACGCCCTTTAGGTGTTTACTATGCAGAATGTATTCACCACACACAGCTTTTGTTTATGCAGCAATATGCTGACTGCAATACACACAAACCCAACCTTATTATGCACATACACAAATTTACGCACTGTCCCACATGCAAGAGGCACGCACACACATGCACACACACGCGCGCACACACACACACACACACACACACACACACACACACACACACACACACACACCCACACACTGTACCTGAGTGGGACCTTGCTGTGATTTAGGTCACTAATCCGTTTCCACGGCGATGGCCTGCCTGCGCATCAGAGCACTGGGCTTTGTTGTCCATTCATTGGAAAATCCACATGCACATCTCTGCATCTCTGGATGGGACTGGGTTTAGTCTCTCTCTCTGTCTCTTGTTTTTGTTTGGTTTTTCTCTCAGTACGTCTTCGTGCCTCTCTGCTTATCTGTTATAATTTCATTTCGATTGTGTGTGGGGATTTGTGTGCATATGTGTGTGTGCGTGTGTATTTAACAGAAGCCAAGCTGTTTACAAGACTATGGAACGATACTGTCAAGTATCAAGTAAACACGGCGTGATTGCACAAGCACACACAAACACACAGACACTCCAGTTGCATGCACCTATTTCATAAAATGGTTTGTTACACTGACAATTCGGACTGTCACAAAAAAAATAAATAAATAAATAACAACCAGCTGGGTCTGTCTGTGTGGAGAATACATGCTCTCCTCATGACTTCCTCCCATGTCGGTCTGCAGCATTAAAATCCTTTTTAATTACCTTTCAATGAGACTGAATGCACATCGGATCTCAGACTGGTGTCCTGTCTGAGCTGTCTCCCTACAACAGGCATATCTCGATAACAGCCTGCATGTTCAGTCTCCCTGTTTTCTACGAATAACAGTAACATTTACAACCAATCAACAAAATCACTACTGCAGACCTTGGGAGGTTAATCGCCTCTAATTCTGAGCCATTTGATTCTTTAGTTTTCTCAGCCTGTGACCCAAATGCATAATTTATTGTCTTACTCTTGGACCCTGGCTCATTAAAAGCGATTAAGACTTTTGGCATGCGAGCACGCTGCAGAAACAGACTCCACATCAATGTTGAGCTGCAGTTCATATTTTGAAAATAACGCTACGGGCTCTTTCCAATGCTTCCACTTTGCATTTAACTGTGTTTTGTGAGGATTTTTTTTTAGCCCACCATGAATGTCTGATGCCTCAAGAAAAAAACGGATGTTAAAGTGCATGATTCAACTCATGCACAAACTCACATGCAAATACTACACAATGCATAAACACACAGACAGGGGAATACACAAACATCCACCTGATGTTTTCAGAAGCCTTTTCCATGAAAAGTAATATTTATTAACACAGCGTGAGCCAGTTAAACAGTGGACCATCAAATAAACAGCAAACTCACATAATAGAAGCTTTTTGGCACCCACACAGTAATCCCAATCATGTTTTGTCTTCTGTAACAAACTCATCAGAAGTGACAAGCCAAAACAATGGGCACTGATTCATATCTAGGAATTCAAGGCTGTGAAAGCTTTCATTGCCCAGCTCCTTCATGTACAGGGGGGTGGGCAAAATACCTGACAATATAATGTGAGTCAATACAGCAGCAAGCTCCAAGCTTCAAAAAGAGCTCTCACAGTGTGTCAACCAACACAGAACATTATTAGGTTTTACTTGTTGCAGAGCTATTGCAAGGGATTACATTAGGCTATGCATGCCATGGTGTTTTTGTGTCCACCCCCTCGTGTGTTTGTTTAGGGACTGTGTGTGAGAGCAAGACAGCCAGTGGAAACCAGTGTCATAAAGTGAGGACAAGACAGGAGAGGATTGAGCACATACACATGACGGGGCAAAGCATATCTTAAAAAAATATGTCACGCACTACATCACACTTAAAAAATGAACACACATTCCTAAACTGCAAATATGAAATATTGATGACATGCTACGTAAAAAAGTGTTTTACTTAAGATCACTTCTTTACTTTTCTCTTTCAGGCAACATGTCACCAATTTCACCGATATGCAACATTTAATTAACCTGATGATCAAACTAATGAATAGATGCTTACACTATTAAAAATGAGAGCTGGTGTGCTGCTGTGGTTTCGCACCTTGTCTCGGTGCTGTTGCCGAGAAGCCCTCAAGATCGAAAAATTGTTAGTTTGCTAACTACATGGTGAATTATGTCAGATATGCAAAAAGAAATCAAAACTTTTCAAAAACCAAATGAAAACAGCCTGAAATCTTATGATGCGCTGAAACAAGTTAGAAGTTGAAGTTCTGTAGCTTTACTGTGCGACTTGAAAAGAGACATCAAGTGCAATCAGCAACCACTGAAGCAGTCATCAAGCTTTAAAAGAAACTTGCGAAGGCATTGATTGTGCTCATAAGATGATATTACACATCTATAAGATGTAAAAACATATGCAGGCTACCAATTATGGAATATTGAGTACAAATTAATAATCAGTTTAATTCAGAAAGAATCCCCTCCGCTCTATCATTTTTTCCCAGAAGACGTTACGACAAGGAAGTGGGTGTTTAGGCACCACGCACAACGACTTGCACACTCAGAAAATGAGGGATAAAATGCAGCATTTTTAACCCAAGTGGTTCTCCAGAAATTTGTCCGGAACGCATCTCCCTGCCAGACAACTGAACTAAATGAGATAAGTGTCCCGAATTCAGTCCTTATGAATGCAGAGTCGTTTTTACGGCTAGCTGTAACTCTGTGGGGCAATTAGCCTGAAGGTAGTGCGCCAGGTTCTGGGTGAGAAATGGGGGATTTATGACTCTAAGTGCGGAAACAAACATTTAAGAGTACACCTAAGGCAGCTGCAGCCATTCAGGAGCCCCAGTGCGACGAAAACACACCAGTCTGACTCATTCACAGTGTTTGCTTTTCTTTGAAATTCTGGGCAAAGTAAGCCAACTATTTCTGTGGAGATCACTTTAAAAAAAAAAAGCCTTTATCTAATGGCAACAAGTCTCAATGATTATGCCCTCTGATGAAGGCTGCCAAAATAATAAGTTGGTGAATTTATTATCTGTGTAGCAACCATCAAATGAAGGTTTTTTAATCACGTCTTATTTCACCATGGCTATGAAATCTAACAATCTGGATTTTGTGCAGTTATTTCCAAGATGTCTCGTCAAGTACTCACAACTCACCACAATAAAACCATTAATCCTCGACATCATTCAGTCCAGTACATGTTTAGAGCCCACTTCAGTGTTTCCCTGAGCAAACAGTGGAATATCCCACTGCATACTGCAGCAGGACTCCCTCAAAGGCATTTGCTAAGTCTTGAGGTCAATTAGTTTCGAGGCAATTAGCGAGTCTGAGTGTCACTGAATGCAAAGGAATTAGCACGGCTATTTGAATGAACACACACACATGCACACACACAAAACAATGGACAGATAGAGAGACTGAGAAGAATGGGTCTACTGTGTAGCAACACAGGCCACAACTAGAAGGTCAGTGATGACAAGTGGACATGTGTGTGCCATGTGTACACCTCTGTCTATGTGTGTGTGTGAATGTGTGGTAAAAAGAGAGAAGGAGATCCCTGGGAGAAGTTATACAGTGCTATTAGCCCATTGCCTGTTGTAGTTAGCTCTCCTCTGTCTCCGTTTCTATCCGCTAGAGAAAATGTAATTATATTCTGAGACTACAGTTAAGCCATACCCACTCTTCTGCACCACATATTCAAATGAAATGCATAAATTAAATAAACCTGTCTGTGAGAGTGTAATTAAATAGGGGGGAAAAAGGCTGAGAAAAGTGGCTGTCCGAGTGTGCATCTATGTGTGTATTAGTGCGTGTATGTGAGCGTGCGTCCTGTGAAGCTGTGAGTGGGCAGGGAGTGTAACTCTACATATGGAAGTCAGCTTAATTGGTTGACTTTAGCTAGCCTCAACGCCAGCATTAACCGCACTGAGTGGGCGCAACAACCACATACACACGTACTGCACACACGCATGCAGACACACACTGAGGTAAACACCAAGTTGTAAATGCAGGGTGAATAAGTCCATTTTGTGCATACGGTGTTACTGTCACGCTGACTGTTAGTTAGTGAGCTCATAGAGAACAGGTGCATGTAGATAATCCCTGAACAACAGGGAAAGCTGTGAGATAAAGAAAATACGATTCCTTGGTCAAAACAAATTTGTGCTTTTCTTTAATGCTTTTGTTGTCTTTCTTTTGTCTTGCTGCTGGTATGGTAGTTCCTCCTCACCACACCTGTCTTACACATTACATGGTGCACATTTGCACCTGCAATTTCACATCAGCATGTACCGAGAAGAAAGAAGTCAAAGTTGGAATTTGCTTTAAGAGAAAAAGTTATAATGCATGCCTGCAGGTTGCCAAATAGGTAAACAATGTGTCATTGTTTATGTCTAGCAACTCATTTTATACAGGTGAAGAAAGCTGTCAGGTGATATGAATATCCCCAGAAAAATCACATCAACATGGGCCTTTTCTTTTTTATTACGGCAATGATGAGACGACAGATGCCACTGTGTTGAGAATGTAGCAAATGCAGTGTGCGTTCATGTCAAATATGAGTATGAAGGTTATCTCATGAGGATTTTGTTTTCTTCATGTTGCGCAGTACAAGAACTAAGCGCTCACACCTCAGTGAATGCATTCATATAAAGAATGTTATCACCTGGAAAACAAAATGAAAAGCAGGGTTTGTGCTGAGACAAAGAACCACAGCTGCACAAATGAAAGAGGCTGGCATGACATGATGAATGAAGCACTTTGCAGCATCTACTACAAGATTTTGGCAGTAAAGAAGCTGCCTAAGGATTTAAAATCTGTGCTGGACTGCTGTCAGAGTTGTGAATTTTCTCAAGGCAGGATCAATGATTTCACAACTGCTCAGTCTGCTCAGCTCTGAAAAGGGCAATTGCTACAAGTAGCTTCTTCTGCACAGTGAAGTAAGGGTGGATATAAAGGAGAGAAGAGCTCACAAGACTCTTTGAACTGCGCTCTCAGGTGGAGATGTTTTGCACGAGCAACTTTTCTCCTTGGCACATCCTTTTGATCTTGCAGTATGCTGGCGAAATTAGCTCACCTGGCAAACAATATATAATATTAATAACAGTATGACTTCTGAAAAGTCAGAATATGAAACAACAAAGGCTTTTTATTGACAGTTTTTGGCATGGCTCGCAAAATAAATGGAATGCAGAAAAAGCTGCAGCTCTCTGTTAATAAATTCAGGAGGAGGGACTTTTGCAGAGTGCTCATGAGCTGATCTCTGCTGCTGCTGCTCAAGATATGATTATACTGAACCCTGTTTCACTGAGCGCACTCCAAAGTTCTGAAAACACTCTCTGCTGGAAGCTTAGCTGAGGAATCCAGTGAAATAATGAAAGCATGATCCTTTGTCAGACACAGAGCATGTGTTTTGATTATTTTCCATGTTTGAAAGTGCAGCACAGTTCACTTCCTAATTGGTTAGCTATGACCTTTTAAGACAATTTCTACTTGAAATAATCAGATAAGGACAGATGAACAAACAAAGCGCTGCCAGAGCCATAAATAGCACCCGACGGAGGAGACCTGGCACTGTAGGTAATAAGGAGGTTTTAGATCATACATAGACTGTGATTCAAAAATGGGAATAGTCCTCCAGGGAGGATGCTATTCCATTACTGTTTTAAAATGTTGACCAGATAGAATAAGTGTTATTAAGTGTTGGCTATACGAACACTTCGTTTGATCAAAAACACATTCAACTATTTCAATTCCTGTCGTGTTGTGTGTTGGTGCCATTCGCTACGTAGCTGTGAGAGCAAGGTTTCTCAGAGACCACAATACCAGACTAGGTGATCTTCAAATCAGCAGTAGTTTGCTACTGTATGCGACAATACCCTTTTTGCTAATACTTTTGAAACCACTGACTGTATATAAAAGTGTTCCCAAAAACTGAAGCCAAAACATCTAGACTGCCCCCTGGTGGCTGGCTGCAGAATAGATAATCAAATCTGCCCACTCCATGTCAGCAGACAGGACAAGAGCCAAACTAAAACCTCAAATACAACTTCCCAAAGATGGTTTCTGTCATTTCAGTTAGTTCTTATCACACTGATGTATGTTAAGTGTTCATTTTTCTGATAAGCTTAGTTGAGACTGGTTATTTGATGCTATAAAAGGGAAGTGTGATGTCATGATTGACAGCAGTGAGTGACTCATAGTTTTTCAGGGGAGTGTATAAGCAGGACCTCAATACCGTGGCTCCACTTTCTGATCGCAACTATGCAGACTCCAAATGGCGTCACCAGTGGAAGATGACAGCACCCATATATATATGTACCCAGGATATCTTGGCTCCATTGTTTTTAAGTAGGAGGCAGTGGCATTGTCCATCTTTATATACAGTCTAGAGTCTTTCTAATATTTTGTATTTCAGAAATGTGAGCTGGTATGGGTATGGGGGATGGGTATGTGTGTGTCAGTGCCTCGCTGGTGGAATTCAAATGCTTTAACGTAACGTCAGGTGGCATTCAGTCCAAAACAGTCAAAGAGCCAATGTCCTAGAGCAAAGATGAGGTTAGTGGTTCCCTTCCCAAAAGCAAGACGCAAGCACTGCAAAGGTTATGGGTTCCATTCCCTTTGTGGCTAAAAGGGCAGAGCAAGACATTTTGAAAAGTATAGCCCAGGGCTATAGGGTCCTGAAATAACCCAAACAGAGTAAAGAGTCCAGTTGGCTCAGGGTTGTGTAGCTGTGGGCTAGCTGCTTACAGTAGTCCACGGCCCCTTCACAATGAGGAAGAATCTGGAGAAAGAATGGGAAGACTGAGAAAATGATGACCTTACAGTGAAGCCAAATTTGCCCGCAACCAAAGCACAATCAAACACTTTGTTGCATGCTTGGTGCAGCTTCATATTCTTCATTTACTGGCTGCATAAAAATGCTAAAACTGAACTGAGGCATTTTCCCACGACGCAACAAAACTAATCATTCAAGTCTGAGGAGCTGGTTTTGACCACAAGCCTGTGCACTCTGCACAAGTGACAGCGTCAGCCTTGCTTCAAATCCAATGTGGCATCCTGCATTTCAAGTCAGCTCTTTTGTGTGGTCTCAGTTTTAATCAGTTTGTTATTCCTGGAGGATGTGTGCAAAAAAAACTCATATAAAACATTGGCTGTGAAGCAGGATTTGATACCATCGCCTGAGAAACAAAAAATACTTTCACACATGCACCATTTACTTTTAATCTGACAGCATTTTGCCATTAAGTGGTCACAAGTGAATCTGAAGCCAAAAACCACGATGGCAATAAATTAGTTACGGCAGTTTGACTGCTCAAGATGAAGTAAAATTGGTGCCAAGCTCCCTACTGGCACTGTCTGTGTTACATTATTCTCTGACACACAAATCTTCAGCAGTCCAGTACTGATATTGATGCAGGAATGGTATCAATGCCTGTGAGAAACATAGAAGCTCCCACCTTCATTAGGATGCTTTCTGTATTCACGCAGTCAATGGATTTAATGTGTGAGATGTAGATGGGATGTGCGCATAAAAGAGCTTCTTTCTACAGCTGCCATTTACCATTAAAGTTCAATAATCAAATCCATCACGGAGAGGCCAAAGTGTAGCAATTTCTCCTCAAGCCTCACCAGGGCAGGAGGCAATGCAGCCGCTACATAATGTACGGTTAATGCTATTTTTTTTCTCGAGTGGAAAATCTCATGGATGCAATCACTATTACTACACCCACACACAAGACTCATATGTAACACCTTCATGCTGCCTCTCTGAGGGTTGTCTACAGGCATCCTACTAAAGTCTAGAAATCTGAAAGTAGAAAACTCCGAGAATGAAAACAAATGAGTGATAACATTAAGCAACGCTGGGAATTTGTTTTAAGATAGTAGCAGTGGCAGCGAAGCTTCAAATCTAGCAGCAGTTACCAGCCACACTCTGGATTAAATAAACTCTAAATATTCTTTATCTAAATCCCTCCCTCCCCTCACCCCCCGCCCCCCCGCACATGTGTTGTGACATTTCCCCAGGTTGTCAGACATTGTGGTTCTTGATCCAACCAGAAAACGAATCACTGAAACGAGAGATGAAGGGAAGAGCAGAGAGAAACGAATTAAAGAAGAGGAAGAAACGAGGGAGACGAGGGAACCGGGGAGTAATATCGAAAAAGAAGCAAACACCGGCTTGCACAAACAGACACACACTTGTGCACATGCAGCCAAAATTGCAGATGCACAAATGTATTTACATATGTTCACTTACACATGCAGGTCATGTAGATGAAATGGTGCTGATCAAGCAAAACTGATATAAAATACACACACACACACACACACACACACACATACACCATGAGAAAATGAAAAACTGTTTTCGATTATAATCGCTCACTGTCCCCTCTCTCACTCAAACCACCAGACAGTGGCTGTTGCATGTGTTTTGGTGTCTGTGTGTGTGTGTGTGTGTGTGTGTGTGGATGTGTCGCTGTCATGTATGTCTGTGTGTTCATCTGTCAACAAGACAATCCGTTTTAAGGTGAAAGAACCACAACACCGCATTAACAAAACCACATATGTCAGCACAGGTCACACATGCACACACGCACATTCACATACACACACCAGCACATAGACTTCCTGTAACTTGACCCCATGGCCTGCTGGGATGGCGACCTTGCCTTGCCCCTGGCATGACTAAACAAAAGAGATGGAGGGGGAGAGGAGGAGGGGTAAAGACGAATGAGAGAGAGGCGGGGGAGGGGGTGGGGGTAACCATAACAAGGACATGGGGTTAAGTGTGTGTGTGTGTGTGTGTTCTTATATTCCTTTGTATGCAGCTGCTTTTGCAGATTTGCGTTTAACACATCAATAGATTCATTTCTTTTCAAACTCAGGTTATCACTCATCACTCTCTCTGATACCCTTCACATGGTTTGGAGTGATGTCTCCATTTCAAAGCACTCACACATTATTATTAATATCAGTGTCTGTTGTATAATGACACAAAACTAATCATAATGATCACGGCAGTGTTAAGACAAAAAGAAAAATGTGTATTATTTTACATTAATACCTTCCCTTTCCCTTTCATTCACTGGATCTATTCTTCCCACATCCATCTACGTCCCCACTCAAGTGTGTTAGTCATTGTGTGTGTGACTGCATAAATAGAAGGAGCACATATTCTCTCTCTCTCACACATCATCCTGATTGAAGTGTCATCATATCCTAATGTCTTTTGTCCTCACTCTGCCCTTTAGTCTCACAAATTGATATATATTTGATTAAACTAGTGCAGCACTGTGTGTGTCATTAAAAGAAACATTAGTTACTTAAAAAAAAAACAAAAAACAAGATGCTATGCAGAAAATGGCTTTTGCTGAAAAGATTTATTGTGGAGTAGCAGTGTGAATTCTGGAATTATAATCACTGGTGGGTGCTGCTGTTGCTCCATGTGAACTGTTTCATTAATCTGACACTCAGCTGAGAACTTTAGCATCCCATTTTCTACCCAAGGGAGGCACTGAGTAACTTCATGTAATATGAATAAAATTAAATTAAAAATGGTCGAAGCAGGGATGAAAATGTTGTGTGTGTGAGGGTCTGTGTGTGCGCGTAGTTGTCAGTCAGCTGCAAAAGCCTCTAGAACCACAAACATACGCACTCAAGGATTTAAGACTGTTATTGAGCTGTTATATGTCCACCCATCCATCTACCTGTCAGAAGACACTTTGCACTGCACTGTCCTGAACAGTGTTTGATCCTTACACCTACACAACAGAAACAAAAACAAACTGGTGGTGAATTTCTCCATGATCATAACAAAAATGATCACAATGACGGATCAAATCAACCCTCACATGACTTTCTCTGTGTTCCTAACCGGAGCTGAAGCTGTGAAGTGGCATGTTAGGCCCCCGTCGCTGTAGTTCTATTCACTCTAAACGTGTTTACATGAACGATACAAATGAGCAGATTAGTCATCAGTTCCTTCATATGTTTGGCTTCATCATAAAACAAAGACAGGGAGCGGAACGGCTCCCCGCAGAATGCTTAACAGTGGAGCAGATGAAACACACCGCTGCGGTCCAACAGCAATAGAAACAGAAACACACACACACACAGGCAAGCAGCAGGCACAGGTAAACACACACATTCTCTGTCTAATCACCTCGCCCCCCCACACACACCACCACCTCCAGGTGCTCATGGTTCATTTTACCGTCACATCGTCTGTCTTCATTTCCCACAGCAGCTAGATAAGACCTGAAAGGAGCCTGCTAGTGATACAAGGGCCCTGTGTGCCTGTGTGTGTGTGTGTGTGTGTGTGTGTGTCTTAGACTGTGTGTGTGTGTGTGTGTGTGTGTGTGTGTCTTAGACTGTGTGTGGGTTGTATAAGTTACTCAGTATTTCTCAGCTCTACTCTGTTATGTTACCATTTTTTTCCCAAATTGGCTTCTAGTTTTTTCCTCAGCTGCCATTATTCTCTCTGATTTCTGCAATAATAGTAATAATACTAACTTCACAGATTTCAGGCTGCTCTCATACACTGTATTACAAAAAGTAATGCACCAAAATTTGTACATATCCCACGTAATCATGAGCCAGTAATTCCTGTATAACCCACGTATTTGGAAAGGTTGCCATCATGTGACCAAAGCACTGACGGGAGTGACGGGAAACGGTCTCGTCAGGAGGCAGGTTGGAGAAGTGGATGGCTCATAAAACACAGGACATTCCCTCAGGGCTTTCCCCAGGAGACTGGTGATCAGGATCTTGTGAACCTTGAGTGAACTTTAAGTCTTTTATGGTACATCGTCACCATGTTTCTTTACCTATACTCAACCTCAGTAACTTTACTTGTCGAAACCTAACCTCTGTAACTTTATGTTGAGTATGTAACTTTGCTTTAAGTACGTAAATTGTCATACACACGATTGTGCGCATTTTTAAGGGATATCATACTAACCGTTTTACTAGGATACGTTGCAGGTTTAAGTATTTATAAAATCTGTTTATGGACATCAGTGCTGTTTGGTTTGCTCATCATTCACACAAGACAACACACACTGATAGTGATTTTAGAAGTAAGTTTAGAAGTTTGAAGTCATTTTAAAGGGTGTAACTGAAAAGAAACTCACTGGCAAACACTGGCATTAATTATTAAAATGGGACCAGCAGGTTTTGGGTGGTTTGCAGGGGACACGCCCCCTCAATATTTAGAACATGTGCATTTTTCCCCACCCATAAAAACATAAAAGTAAAGGAGGGGTTTGTTTTTGACAAAATTAAAGACATTTACACCATAAATTGATGCAGATTGGTGTTTAGGAGTATTTACATTTAACAGTTGAAAGGCTGGGACCCCAGGCAAATTTCAGAATTGCTTCTGATAATAACGTGAAATCAAATCACATGAAGGAAAATCAAAAATGAAAGGCACATATTGCATCAAATTCATCACAATGATGGAATTTAGTTTTGATGCTCAAAATTTTCTGACCCCCAAACCCCTTGTTTCATGTGTCCCCCAGAGTTGAAACGAAACCTCCGTCCTCAAAGAGAACAGTATTGGAGTGCTCATATATACATTTTTTACTGGATGTACTGGATAGCTGTTTTAAGGAAGCTACAGTCAACGAAGAGATTCCCCGTGGATTCACTCACATCATTTTTCAAAAGACTGGACTCTCAGCTTTCAGCGAGCTGCTTTCTGACATTTTTCTGCTTCTCTTGTTCTTCAGCAGCATTTTGTCCTGCCGTACCTCATGATGGCTACAACAGGGCCTGTCATGACGTAATGGAGGCCTTGCAATTGCAGCTGACAGTGATCCAGTGAGTGCAGCTCTTTGGAAAAAAGGTTTTATTATCACAGACATGGTCAGCGTTTATCTATGGTGATACACGATTTATATCATACAGGTCACACTGGAATTCTCCCAGCAAACAGAATCCTGGATACAAAGGGGATTACAAGTGTGAAGAAACGCAGGAAATGGGGAGAGGAGCGGAGGATGGAGGAAGAGGAGATGGGGGGGAGACAGAGAGCGAGTGGGGGAGGGGGGGGACACAACAGAGAGCGAGAAAGAGGATGAAGAGGAGGTGTGTTTGCAAACCATCTGGACTCAGTCTCTGATAAGAAACACTTAGTCAGCGAGCACCTCATCACTCAGCCCGCTCCTTCTCTTTTTTCTCCCGGTCTTGTGTAAACTAGTCTGAATCTTCCGGCTCTCTTTTTCTTCTCCCCCTGTACTGATATCATGTTGTTCTACAGGAAGTGATAAAGTGGAGATGAGTGATATAATAATGATAAGACTTAATATGGGAAAAGTGGAGAAAAAAAGAAAGGTCAAGAGCTCCTGCGGCTCAGACCAAGCTAGCATTGTTATTTGGTAAAGTCAGACACACACAAAAGGTTGCTGTTTACCTTATTCATGTCACATACTGTCTAGAGTGGGCAAATATATTCAGGATATTCAGTTAAATGGACAGTTACAGGGAAACAGGTTTCCACAAATGCAAAAGTGCAACGCATCCATTACACATCCAGTATAGGATGGTTTTTGATGTACAGACTGTCGACCTATTAAACTGTTGTTACAAGGTAACTGTATAGAAAAGGACATTCATTGAATTTTTATTATTATTATTATTATTATTATTATTTAATTAATTTAATGTTTTAATATGTCTATTATTGAGAAAAACACAACAAAAAATATTTAAATCACAGGAAAAAAAATGGAGGAGAGGGGGATCAGAGTTAAACAGTTACAAAGTGCTGAAACAATCATCAGACTTGTTGATGGGTTGATTGACAGGAAATTAACTGGCAACAATTTTGATAAGTTTTGAAAAAAATCAATGTGACTAAAACACTGACACTTTTTTAATTATCAGTGCAGAGGTGATAAGTGGGTGTGAAAAATCCACTTTTTTCTTTGAAATGTCACCAATTAAAAAAGCCATTATCCATTTAATTGAAGTTGTGTGAATTTATATTGATTGATGATAAAAATTATATTGACTGATGAAATGATTACGACATCTTCACACTTTTACATGTCTTATTTTGTTAATTTCCCACTGTGCTTGAATGTATCAATATGCCCCAGGAATTGCAGTCCACTACTGTTGCAACTACTGCAGCACAATAAAATCAGAATATAATCCCAATAATGATGCATTTGAAGTGCAAGAGGCCTGAATAATTCTCTTAACTGACAGCAATAAGTGATGGTTCCTGTGGTCACTTGGAGCTGTATGTGTCTAATACTTTAAATGACATTCCTGCGTTATGGTCCTGACATGCTCCACCTTCCACCATATGATTCATAATAATGTGGACGCTTTGACTGCTTCTTTTGATTTGTCTTCACTACTGAAATGAGAGTCAGAACGTTCGTTTTTTCCAATTTGTCCTTTTGAATTAGTGATGAGAAGGGATGGCGCTGTGCTCTCTCACGGGGAGCTGCCTGAAAAACACACATACGGTACACAGGCACAGACACAAAGTAGAATATGCACAAACACTTCCAGAGACGTATGAGGTACATCACACACCGATATAAATTCCAACTAACAGGTGCACAGACACTTTCACGCGGCAGTCCAAAGGCACACATACAAAACACAATACATACACATTACTGTTGCGCTCTTATGATGAATGAACTATAAATGCCCTTGTATGTGATGAAAAATAATAAAACAGGGAAAAATATGGTCAAAATAATGAGCTGGACCTTTAGGCCGCCCCCAGTGAGTGTTGTGTGTGAACTATTGTAAATCCTTGTGTCTGTTCAAGTATGCATAGCTAAAGAATAATGTTATATGGCATATCACTCCGTGTGTGTGTGTGTGTGTGTGTGTGTGTGTGTATGTGTACTGGTCCAGGGCATTTTAAGAATAATTGAAACTTTTATTTTCTGAGTAATAGCCCCATCTAGAGTAATGCAGTCCATCAGGAAAATTACTACAGACTGACGCATGCACACGCACGCATGCGCACACATACACACACACAAACACACACACATGAACGTTCGCACAGCGACACAGACACACACACAACTATACTTGCAAGGGCAAGCCACTGACTCACATTCATTCCATAACTCCTGTTTCAAAGTGATGTCCTTCCTCTGATGACTTTCATCATCTTTCTAGCTTTGAAACATAAATACACACATACCCACACGCACACACACACACACACACACACACACACGGATGCACACATGCACAAACACACACACAGACCCCTATATATCGCAGACACCCAATCTATCTCACACATCACTCTCAAAGGCCTTGTTGCTAGGAGATAGTGCTCTATTTGTGGAGAGAGAGCGACAGAGAGACATAGAGCGAGATATATAGGGGTGTATGTGCATGCGGGTGTGCGTGAATCTTGTTTGTGTGTGTGTGTGTGTGTGTGCGTGTGCAAGAGAGTGATAGAGACAAATGAAAGAAAAGTGCAGGAATGACAAATTGAGCAGATAGGAGAGTCAAGTTCCTTTAAAGCAGGAAGAATCTCTCAAGACATTGTATCTCTCTCTCTCTCGTTCACACACACACACACTCACACACACACAGTCACTCACACACTCAGTGGCAGCTTGTTTCTCAAAGCTGGACCAGAGACAGAGCACTAGGACAATGTGTGTGTTCCTGCAACTCACGCATGATTGCTCATGTGAATGTGTACATATCCGTGCAGTAACATAAATGCCAGTGTGTGTGTGTGTGTGTGTGTGTGTGTGTGTGTGTGTGTGTGTGTGTGTGTGTGTGTGTGTGTGCGTGTGCCCGCAGCAGTGGTGGGATCCAGCAGGTCATATAATGGTTGGCTGGTCACATTGTCTGCCCCAGCGGTCAGTCCCTCATACACACACTGTCTCCTATAATCTGCAAATACATCTATTATAATCTGATAAAACCTGCAGAGAAACAAAATCCTCATCTGAAACTTGGTGACCACAACAACACTTCTACAGGGCGAAACTTAAACCGTACGCCTCCGCACTGTTGTCCTTCTAAGAACAGCAAACATCTAGGAAAAAACAAATTCCATAATAAATCCAATCAAGAGCGACACTTTGCTTCCATACAGGGACACAACATATTGATATTTTTACTGATATACAATAAGTGATAATGAACAGCTGGTACTGATGAGTGTGTTCAAACTGCAGTAGCACTCCGGCCTAGTTTACAGTAGTGGTAGAGCGACGTGCATTACAGGGCGCGGAGAAGGTTATGTCAGTTCATAGACCCGTAATATATATCTAATTTATTTATTCACAGATTGTGATCTTTTTCTGTGATTTATTGTAGTGTATTTGGGCTTCAAAATGCTCAAACACATTTATTTCTGAATTTCTGTCTCCCCACGATGGACCCTCAAACTGCTACTGACACTGCTGTCTTTAATCGAAACACATTTTTGGAGATATTATAGAAATGTGCTCCCTTCAAGCAACATAGACGCTTTTAAACATGCACAAAATGTTAGATTTATTCATTCAAAATTGTCTGGTAAAAGGAAAGAGTCTATTATGCCTCATTACCCACATCAGTTGTAGCCAATTGATCCCAATGCTGAAATTTTTAAGCACTTATTGCCTAACAATTATTACTACCTCAGCATTTTAAAGCATCATGAGCAAACCCACTGCCAATTCAAGGCAAACTGCTCAGTTCAGCCCATTACTAAAAAATAAAGATTGAAAATTTTATAAGCAAGTCATTAACTGTAGCGTACTCAAATCCCTTTGTATTCCTTCTGTTATCAAGCTGCCTGTAATACTTATGAACTCATGCTATAATGTGCATATGAGGCCGTATGTCATGTAAATACCAAAGGAAGTAAGGTGCTCCATCATCATAGAGTTCAAAACTTCATAAATGTGCTGCTGTACACTAACTTTACCAAATTATCCTTTTTTCGGTGTTCCACTCCACCAGTGGAATGTAGCAGCTGTCTGTGCTGGTTGACTGGCTGCATTTTCTCTCACAGTGGTTGGTCTGAAACTCACAGTCCGCTTAATCCACTAAAACATTCCAGAGAAGCAGAAAAAAAAGCCCAAATATGTGCACACAAAATTCACCTTGACAAACATGTCAAATATATCCAGCGAAATATAATTAGCCACATGCACGAGGGCTTCTGACAATGCCCCGCCACTTTCTTACTATTATTCCGAGCCACACACATACAAATCAGCATCTTTTGAAATCTCACCCACTCACATTACACACAGCATCTGTTATCAACAACCACTGTGATACTCAGAAAATAATTCTCCTGCTACTTTGAGACATCTTCACAGCCTTGCTCTGACACATTTTAGCAACCAACTATATCAAACCACGCTCCTGAGAAACATATGTGAGCAAATAGAAGCAAATATGTTTGCTGAATTACCATTTGACCTTTTGTGCAGAGCGGCCTATGGATGCAATATGAAAAGGATATATAATTTTATAGCCCCTTTATTCTCACTCTGACGTCTTATCATTCCTAATAGGCCCGCTGGAATCTTAATCAGTTACACATGGTCTTCTCTCCACCATCGTCCCTGCCCTGCTTTCTTTACGATCTGTCCATCCACAGTCGTTTTTAAGATTTTTTTCCTCTTGCGGTGACAGTTTAATTCCTTTAATCCATCACTAACTTCCTCTTTTGCACCGTAACTCGCACGCACATTTTTAGGAGCATCTCAAAATTTATGTTTCTAATTGAAAAGGTAACAGTGGGTGGGGGCAGTAAGAACAGAAGACTGAAAGAGAGAGAAACGAGAGAGAAAGACACATACGCACACACACACGCACACAGAAAGCAATGGAATGCAAATCTCTGTGTCTGGAAGCGATTAGGCAAAAAGCTAAAGCCCGTCTTCTCTTTCTGTGCCTGAGCAGCAGCACCCACTCCAGCCAGCCTAACCCTCACCACACACACACGCACACACACACACCCATATCAACATGCCTTTCACAACACACAATGCTAAAAGCAGAAGCGTTAAATTGTCAGAAAGCCACATTAGATGGGCCCTTGATGCTTCCCGAGGTCAACCCTCGTTTCACTGGGTTAAATACAGTTTACTCACTTCTGTCGAGGTGACAGACAGCAAGGTGTTAATGTACCTCCATTTCATTCTTTTTATTTATTGTTGTGAGAAAAGCACTGTCATTTAATCAGCCAAGGACGGATAGCAGGCTTTGTGTTTACTTTAGAGCTGTAGATCATGTGTGAGATCATGTATGTATACGTACGTATGTGTGTGTGTGTGTGTGTGTGTGTGTGTGTGTGCTTGTTATTTGTAAATCTATTTTGGAAAAGACTATATAAATATCACACAAGAAATAGAAGAAAAATGTCCTTAATGTAATTAAATACTGTATATGAGCTCAAAATTCTCATCACAAGTAGTGACAAAACGCAAAACAATGTCACCAAGTTCACATACAAAGCCCAGCTTTGAGCGCCAAAGCAGAGGTCTACCTTCATTCTAAGTTAGGGATAAAAGAAAAAAAAAGTGAAGTGAATCTACGTAAAAAAAAAAAAAAAAAAAGTGTAATATTTCAAACTATTCCTTAAAAAAAACAAGTTAAAAAAAAAATGCATACATGCACACTCAGTTTATCCTTTTAGAACTCAAACACTTTGCATGAATGTTCACACTTACAATTCAAACTCCGCATCATAGTGTCAACTCAAAATAAAATAAGAACAAATCAAAAACTTAAAAAAAAAAAAAAACTGTTATTAATTCAAGTGCCGGCTGCTTTTTACGTTATAGTTCACGGTCTGTTGTATCTGCTGGGCAGGTTTGACATTTAATGATGACAAGAAACTTCCTGGTGTGAATTCGATATCAACATCTAAAGTTGCTGTAGGGCCTTTGAAAGAAAACATGTTATTAACTGACGGCTGATAGCTGTCGACAGTGCGTTGATCACTGACTTGACAGAATTCTTAACCTTCCTCTTTCTCCACCACCACATCATGAACTGTGACAGCAAGGCTGCGTTTCGCCGTCAGACGCAGGCAACATTTCTACTCTGGATGAAGAGGGAAAGAGAAAAAAAAATCGAAAAAAGAGATCCAACACCGGTCACAAGGAGACATGCAGGGGCCAGAATGTCTTTGGTAACTTTGCCAACAACTATGACTGACAGCAGTTTGTCCTGAATGTTTCTCATTATGTCCTCCACATTGATTGGTACCCTAATTAAGGTAATATTCCCCATCTCCATTCCCTTTGAATATTGCCCCTATGTAATGGCCTCAAAATCAAAACCAGACCTTGAAGCTAATGCTTACTATATGATTAACCACTGAAATATTTATACATGTGTGTGTCACTGTGTGTGTGTGTGTGTGTGTGTGTGTGTGTGTGTGTGTGTGTGTGTGTGTGTGCTGTAAAAGGACTGTAGCACACAGAGTAGGCACTAATTGATTGGCAGCCTTTGCTGCTTTACTAAAGAAGCTGACAGTGATTTAGACGAATAAGGGCTGATATACAGAATTAGTTAGTTAGTGACTGTGAGTGCAAAAGTCAAATAAAAATAAAATGACTGAATGACTTGGCTTAGTGACTAACTTGACGCTTGATTTAACCTTATAGTCTGTAGTTCGGAAAGTGTGACCACAGCCAAGAGTCTGAGAGAAAAAAAGGAGAAAGGGGCCAAAAGACAGAGCACAAAGGCGGTGGATAAAGACTAAAATGTACGAGGGCGGAAGTAAAAGAATAAGAAATTGATGCAAATGAGGAAAGAGAAAGAAAAATGATGGGGGAGAAAAGGAAAATAGAGGACGATAAAATAAACAGTGCTTGGCTGAGATGCAAAAACGGGCTTTCCTCTTCCTCGCCACTTTCTCACCAAATCAAACCATGAGGCCCCAGTCTGGCACTATTTTAACACACACACACACTCATACACACACACACACACACACACACACACTGATTGACTGTGAGTTTACATTCAGTCAGTGAATTCACACAATGAGAGGCAATTGACTAGAGACCAAGCAATTTCCCAAGGCATGCAGCCACACACTGACACAACACACACAGACACGCACACACACCGCCACATTGTGTAGTGAGAAGAAAAGAAAAGAAAAAAAATGAATTCAGTGGTCTACCTTGTCCGTGTGAGTACTCCAGTGTCGCCCGGCTTAAAGGGTTAACGCTCCCAAAAAACACATAGGATCCTTTCAGGCACGCATGAACACTCTGAGTCGTCCTGCTGCTGAGGGGAAAAAATAATAATACACCTCCGTCTCTTGTCTTCCGCCGCTTTCCCCCCTTTCTCTTCTTTGGAGAAGATATAAAAAGCGCAAGCCCTGTTTGCTGAGGTTTGTTCTCGCTTCTCTCTTTTCTCTATCTGTGGGACTGCCTCTGTCTTTTCTCACTTCTTGTTCTCATCCAGCCTCTGCGCTCCAAGTGAGGGATGGAGAGTGAAAAAAACTGGAGGATAAAAAAAACATAAACCTCCTGCTTTCTCTCCTCTTTCTCCCTTTTTTTCTCTTCCCTGTCAGTTAATGAAAACACAGATTTCTCTTCCTTTCTCCTCTACTCTGGTTCCTTTCTCTGCCTGCCGCTGCTTCTCTCAGTGTGTGTGTGCATGTGTGTGTGAGCGCCGTCTCCTGCCTGCTTCTGCCACCTCTGCTGTGTGTGTGCCTGTCTGCCTGGCTCCCTCTCTCTCTCCCCCTCTTTGCTTCTGCAAGTTTGAAGCTCTCTTGCTGGTGGAGCGAGGATGGAGGCGGAGCTGTGAGGACAGAGGGAGCAGATGGGAGGATGGGATTGGCTGACACAGAGGGGGATGAGTGAGATAGAAAGAGAGGAGAGTGAGAGGGGGAAAGGAGTGCAGGGAGGGAGGGGATTTCAGTATTTGGAGGCTGGAGGTGTAGATGTGTGGAGCGAGAGGAGAGGAGGAGGAGGGCCAGGGCGAGAGGCACTCCCTCTCTGTCTCTCTCTCACACACTCACACACACACACACACACACACACACACACACACACACACACTCCTCCTCTCTCTGCATTCTTTTGCTCTGATCTCCCCGATTTCCCGACCACATATGTATTCATAGCACAGAAACTACACCTCTCAGCCGCTCACACATGATCTCTCTCTTTCTGTCTCACTCTCATACACTCACACATATGCACACCCACATTTATGTGGAGTGTGTGTGTGTGTGTGTGTGTGTGTGTGTGGTTAGGGTTTTGAAGCAGCTGTATAAACCAAAGGTACTGAGAGAGAAAGAAGGGGGGCGACTAGGCTTAACTAAAAGGGACTCTGCAGCACAAACGCATGCGGGCAGGCATACACAGGCTTAAATGTGTTACACAAGGGGACACACACACATGCAATAACAGACACACACACTCCAAGGTACACAATTTGTGTCACATTAATCTGAATGTAATTTTGATAGATTTAAAAGAATAAAAAATAATTAATGTAGAAGCACAAGTATAGTCAAGTATTCTGTTCGTGTTCGTGCAGATATGTGTATGTATGTGATGAGAGCAAACAACAAAGAAAAGCTCTGTATGTGTGTGTGTGTGTGTGTGTGTGTGTTGTGTGAGGGTGTATGCGTTCCTAAGTTGAAAGGGCTTTTTTTTTTGCCAAAAAATGACAGAAATTATTTTTTTTTTCTCTTAGTGATATCTTTATTATTCACTGTAAATTATTTAAATGTATTATATTAATAAAGCAATAGTATATTAAAACAGTGTATAAATAATTATGTAAGTTATTATAAATAAGTAATAAATAATTTTTCCTTTGACTGGGTATTTATTTTTATGATGTTCTACGTAGTATTTTTTATTAATAAAAAAGTGTAGAAGAGGTGTATATAATTTTATATATATATATATATATATATATATATACATACATATGTGTTTTTTTATTATAAATGTTAGCGCACCAAAACATGTACAGTAACAATATAGAGGGCAGTTTCTGTAGTTTTTCAACATGGTGATCTTCATCCACACACATGAATAATAACATATAACACAACACAACACACACACATGCACACATACAGTTTGTGCATGGCTGTAAGTCCTTCTAGTAATATCTATGTAACAAGGGACAGAGGATATCACTCGGAAGGAAATTGACATTCACTCCATTATTTCACACATGGGCAACCTTTTCACTGTGTTATCTTGCACACACACAAGCACACACACACACACACACACACACACACACACAAACACACACATACGTGAACAAGTGCCTCTAACATTTTATAGAACACTTAAATGTCCTCTGTTCCTGTTCTCCAAAGGGAGGATCGACAGAACAACATGAGCTCAGTTCGGATGACTTTACTGCACAAGAGACAGAGCATAATGCCACCAGAGGATAAGGGGATGATCACACAGAGAACGTCGATACAGAAACATCCGCTTCAACTATGCTGAGGAAGGCTGAGTTTAGTAGAAAAGGCTCAGTGAATGTGGTGTTCTTTGGACCAGCTGTGACACTGACAAGTTATACAACTCCAGAAAGTTGACAATAGTTTGTCCTTTTTGCGTTGGGTAAATAAGACAGGAAAATACAAAGCATGACACTAGCGAAGACCACATGGATTTTGCAGGTGTTAGGCTATATGATGTAGTCTATGTGAACAAGACAATGCAGAGGGAAACACATGAAGGAGATTCATGTAGTCTTAAGATATCAGAGTGCTCAGTCCAAAACTTGTATCACAATGTCTGCTGCAACATCCACTGCAGCTTTGTTTCCCCTTTGCACTACTGGCTTATAAAGTCCACCCAGGCCCCGAGGAGGCCGAGATCAGTGTTTGTTATGGAAGCAGAAGGCTCATGTATGCCATACACCTGGGTTACAGTATGAGCCCTTTTGTAAAGCGTGTAATGGGCTGAAGGCTTGGTCCTTGCTTTACCATGAAATTCAAGAACCATGTGCTTTTCATGCTGACTGCACACTGTAAGCTCCAGTGTTTCTGTGGCACTGTAAAAAAAAAAGGCTTCTACAGTCTGTGGTTTAAGCGACTCCAGGTTGGACAATGTGACACAATCTACATTTCAAGAATAAGGTGGCCAACCTTGGTTACATCACCAATGGACCCAATTACTTTTACTGCAGTTGTGGACATTAGAGATGTTGCCACTTTATGACTCATACAAGGAATTAAGGCTAAAAATCACCACATTCCCTTAAATTAAGTAAAAAAAACAATCAACTGTTTCTGAAAGATAATATAAAAAATAGCAATTTCAATTTAAGAAAGGAGGATAAAATGGTTTTTAGTTATGACAAAACGACTAAGCCTTAAGACTCTGAGTGGGCATTTCCTTTGGCACCAGTTGACTGACAACTGAGAGTGGGCGCTTCTCAGAGAAGTGCTGTCAACTTCTGATGTGCGCTTCTGACTGGAAAAATGTCATACACTTTTTTCTTTCCACTTTTCAATAAATCCACATGGTATTAGTGGTTAACTATTATCAAATTAAGACATGTGTCCCTTTATACAATTTAAAAAGACCTATTGGGCTGTTTAGTTTTATATAAAGGAGATTATGTTGGGTATCTTTCTTCAACTGGCCAAAATGTAGAGACAGAACAACGTGAGTGTCCTGAGGTAACAAAGAGGGCTAAGCCAAAAGGGTAAGGGGGTGCAGGTAGGGCCATGGCCACATTGATATAATTACTGTGTGTATGTACAACATTTTTGGCAGCACTAGATATCAAACAAAAGCCAAAAAACTGCAAAACATTAAGCTGCTACCACTCCTTACCACTTCTAAGCAGAGGGCAGAAGATAACGCTATCTCGTAGCCTGACCGGGCAAAGCCTCTTTTCCTCCGGGCAGCTGCCTCCGCCTCTCTGACTCACCCTGGGTCTGGGTCCACTCTACAGCTAGATTTGGAGCCCGAAATGTCCCAAAAAAGAACACAGCACACTGACTGACAAAGCAAGCAAACAAACATACAAAAAAAACTGCTCGACTTTGAGAAAATTAGGCGACTAAGGGGTCTCCAACTGATGAATTGAATCCTTGACGTTCATAGGCAGCCCTAGTTTCTTGCATGTAGTATAAATGTGTTATTTTCTACTATTCTCAAAACAGCGAATATGAATGTTTCTGCATACTGGGATTCCTAAACAGCCTTTGAATTGCATGAATTGGGTATGCCTGGAAAGTAGAGGCTCCTGTGGATCCACTGAGCTCAATTGTATTCATGTGTGATGGTGTTAGCCCCCACAGTAACCATTTTATTGTAGATAGACCATGTTTTGAAACCTGACATGACTGTGTAAATTGACCTATTGTAACCTCTAGGATAATCACAGCCTCGTAAAACTTTATAACCACAAACTACAGACCTTGGTCACTCAGAGGATGTATGGCTTCCAGAGGTAAAATGACAGTTACAGGGGTCTCTCAGCAGTTTCCAGAACAGAAGTGCTTACAATCCAGTCGCCAAAAAATGAAATTCTTACAGATGACTCTGAATGTCAAAATGTTTTCAATAAAAAAGGTCTTGGTGTGTTAATGCAGTATTTTGGAGGGATTATTGACAATTTTTTATCAATTCTTCAGTGGTCAAAAATGCAACAAATCTGGGTAACAAATAGCATCAACCTAAAAATTGCTACAAGCAATAATTAAGCATGTGACTGGCCATCATATACTTCCTTCATAATGTTGTCCCATATATCTAATCTTACAAAATTTGAATCAGTACCTAACTGTAACATGTTTATTATGACAAGAAAAACTTGACATGCCATGCTGAGCTGCATTTCAAATGAATCTTTATGTTCCCAGCTTTCAGATGATTTACACATGGCATATCCTGTTGATGTTATAGGCTAAACTTAAGTAGACTTGTCCCCAGTAAATGTTTTGCTCCTTACAATCACTGTACTTCAAATTAAAGCTGTGTAGGCTATTTGTAGTTTAAGGAAAAGGACAACTAGCCTATGTGTGGAACAATGAATTACCTCACACATGTATAGAGAGATACCTAACACATCAAAACAAGATTGTTGTGGAACTTAAAAAGTAAACTGTACCGGTATCAGTCTATGCACATCATAATAAGTAACTTTAACTGTAAAATGAAAAAAAACAAAGTATGTGATTCCTTAACTATCATGTTGTTACAGATTTAAACTAGCCTATACACTTCGACAGCATAATCCAATTCCTGAAATTCAGGTATGGCTTTTCGTTTTAGTGTGCCAACCCAAAATTTTCAGTGGCCACCACGATAAAAACATACTGTTGTGCCGCTGCTGCCTGTGTCACAGCGAATAGCAAAAGTTTCTGACCCCCAGAAAACAATAATGTAGGGAATGGTATCACTGCAGAACGATAAATACAAAACATATTATAGTTAGTTTGACGCAACAAATAAAAGTAAAAAATCATCAGACCAAGAAAGAACCTGATGATACTAAATAAGGACAAAGTGGTAAAAGATGCATGAGCAATACGTAAAAATAAAGAAATATAAGGTACAATGAAAGAAGGGCAGCAGAAATATGTTTTATTTCCTGTCAGTCCTTTTTATGAGCTCATTTGATTGTGAAATGTAAAGATAAATAATCTTGTTCCCAAATAACTAATTTAGTCACAACACACAGAACCGTACACACAGCGTAAATATTTTATTAACCTATACATCATCATCATCATCATCACCATCATCATCATCATACATACACACACAAGCTAATGATACAAGCATCATCTCCCATAGAGGTTAATGGAGTATGGATTTTGGCATGGAAGCCACTGGCAAGGAGATGAGGATATTAAATGTGGAGTTATCCTTAATCTTTAATGCTGCTGCTTTTATTACATATTTCCCTACATTCACCATGTACCTATCTTTGTGCCTATGAACCTATGTATGCATGTATGTATCTGTCTGTCTGCCTATTGATCTATCTATCCATGTCTCTATCTCTTTATCTATCCATCAGTCTGTCTATCTATATCATAAATACTTCCATGTGTCTTTCACTGGCCAGGGGTCCTGCTCAGGGTCCACTTATTACAGCCCGTCCCCCCATGCTTTTCTGATGTCAGTAATAAATGGTTATAAATTATCACTTATTACAGGCAACTTTTGTAACTTTCCAAAACAGGCACCCCACAGTCCTGCGGCATCCACTTTACGCGGCATTAGCCAGATGTGCAGAGGTGTGACATTGTGTCTTTTTTCATTCAACTGCTTCTGTCACTTTTCATGTTTACAACCGAGTGCAGCGCCATGAGTGCCTGGTCTGTGCGGAGCGAGTGTGTGAACTGTTATCCTTATTTGAACGTTATCACGCCTCACCCGTCTCTCTGACAGCTGCCTTTTCACTCCGAGTTTGGCCATTTGGAACAGCTATAAACACTTTAACTTTCAGACAGACGGTCATACGACACGTCGTACAAACTTAATTGATTTCATGCACACTCTGGCCTGTAGTCTCACTGTTTCACATTGATATGATTGAGGGCAACACACTTTGGCCAGAAAACAAGCCAGGGTCTCTGGCACGCCTTCAACCAAATCTTTAATTAAGCATTGTGGTCAGAAGGACGTGGTTTTATCTTTCTACTTGATGAAGGAGTTTGCAAGAGTGGATCACTTACAGGAAAAGTGTGTAAGATTTAAGGGGATTTACTGGTATCTAGGGGTGAGGACTGCAGAATGCAACCAGCTGAAACTTCTCCAGATTAGAATTCCTTAAGTGTTCGCAGTCTAGGAGGTTTTTTTACCAGGAGCCAAACTGTCTGCAGAGGTCTCTTCCTCTCCAAAACAAACAGACCAGGTGATTAAAATTGGTTAAAACACTGAATAAAGCAGTAACATGGTCCAAGCAGTGTCTCTCTTGTGGAGTTTAGCATGTCGCAGACAAAGCGCCCGCTCAGCATCTGCTCATGTGTGCTCACTTATCTACTCTGATAACTCAATGTGTCCTCGCCTTATTTCTGATCCAGACGTTTGCATGGATTTTACCACAAGTCAAATTATCTGCAGAGGTCTCCTCCTCTCTAAAACTGGTGAAAACACTGAATAAAACACTTTCACAGTACAAACCAGTGTTAATTCAACACTGTCGGAGACAAGGTGCTAGCCCAGCACCTGCTAATCAGTGCTCACCTTTTTTCTCTATAACCTTGAATCCTCCATATATATGTTGAG
This sequence comes from Epinephelus lanceolatus, assembly GCF_041903045.1. Lineage (NCBI taxonomy): Eukaryota > Metazoa > Chordata > Actinopteri > Perciformes > Serranidae > Epinephelus > Epinephelus lanceolatus. The sequence continues at coordinate 37,204,029 of NC_135736.1, forward strand.
GAGGTTTTTACCAGAAGCAGAATTATCCACAGAGGTCTCTTCCTCTCCAAACAAACATACCCAGTGATTTCAACCAGTAAAACACTTAATAAAGCAGTTCCACGTTTAAAAAAAGTGTTTTTCTGATGCTGTCATCGCAGAGGGGCTTCCTACTACAGTAGCAGATATGAAAAAAGCAAAAAGTGAAATCATGACTGGCCCAATCAAGAGCCTGTGTTTGGTTTGTCCATTTTGGGATACTGTAGAAACATGGAGGCGCGTCGTGGCGATCTCTTTGGACAAGGACCCACTCCCTATGTAGATATAAACAGCTCATTCCAAGGTGACATGTCCCACTAAATCCTACACACTGGACCTTTAAGAAATGGCAGATTCTACCACTGAACCACCAGTGCAATGCTGTGAATGGAAGGGCAGGCAGGGGGTCCCTAAAAGCTTGTCTAGCTGCACACACAGTGGTGCTACTGAGCATGAACACATCCAATAAGAAGCTGACGTTTCACACAACTTTGTCTGAATGTAAAGTTTTCAATTCAGTCCAAACTTTTTTTCCAAAATTCACATTTACTCTTCATGTAGACACTGATCCATATGCATTTCCTCTTCCATGTGCTTTCCAACAGCACTGGGTTGCTCTAGTGCTCATTTGTAATACTGCCACTTCACATTAATGCTGGCAAACAACTGCTCAACAACAACAGTCAGAGAATGTGTCTGTGGATCAAGAAATGCTAGATATGCAAAATGTTTGCTCATTAACAGTCTTAACACAAGATGTTTTTACAAATGCTTTGTTATTTACCATTTAATACATCATCACATACAGTTTTCAGTTCTCTTGGGATTATTTTATACGTATAACGTGCTGTATCTTCCTTCTACCAACAGAAAATAAATAGTTTCACCTTTCTTTAAGATGTTTTACTCATCTCTTGTTGCTCATATTCACTAAACTACCCCCAAACTGAGTGAGTGTCCTTCATTTTCTGCTTTAGAGTCTCTGTCTTAAAAGGAAGAATCTCTCAAGAAGAAGAGATTACATTTGAATCTCAATATTTCTGAATGTTTCCCCACACTGAATACAAACTTCAGTGAGAAAAACATGCTCTTCCATTGAACTATTTTTTATCCCAATTCCCTGCAGAGAAGCGAATTCTGGAGAGAGAGGTCCGGACTCACAGGACAGTTCTCATTTTCTTTTCTTTTTCTCAATCCCCATCCCTCCAGCAGTGAGGCTTTTCTAACACCAGTGTATTTGCTGGTGCCCCCCCACTGACACACACAATATAGACTCTATAGGCCTTCAAAGTGTGTGTGGTGTGTGTGTGATCGATAGAGGGAGGGGGAGGGGGAGGAGTGTGTGTGTGTATGTTTCAGTGCAAGTTCAGCTGTTCCCGCCATTTAAATGTGTGTATGTGTGTAGGAGCGTGTGTGATACGGGTCCCTAAGCTCTTTCATTTCATTGTATAGGACCCCTACTGGGCAAGTTCACAACCTTAGAGAGAGAGAGAAGGCAAGAGAGAGATGGAAATGAAAGAGTAGCGTGAGGGGAAAACGGGGGAGAGGCAGACAGAGAGAGAAAGACAAAGAGAGAGGAGAGAAACAGAAAGAAAGTGGCTTAAACAAGCCAACTGGTGAATTAAAGAGGAAAAAAAGCAATGAGGCGAAAACTCTAAACCAGCAGAAGGGAGGGAAAGAGGGGAAAAGAAAAGAGAGCTTTCTCCTTTTTCTTAATCCTTCATTCAGTATGAGGGGATTTGAGTCGATGGTGAGATAACGTAGCGTAACTCCCTCTCACTGTGGTGGTGGTGGTGGTGGTGGTGTGGGTGTGTGTGTGTGTGTGTGTGTGTGTGTGTGTGTGTGAGCCGCTATGAGTTCGGACATTTCAGCCTCCTGGCCAGACTACAAAATAACAGTAATCATCTTGACCAGTGCACCCTGTAGCTGTGTGTGTGGGCAAGAGGGAGCAGCCTATGTTTGTGTGTGTGTCTGCATGTGTGTGTGTACATGTGTGCATGTGAGCACACATTACCCTGTCAACCTCTGCGCAGCCCATTCTAAATAACAGTGATGACTAACATCATATGGGGGTGGACTAAACCATTTAGGATAAATGATGGCGACCTGCTGTTTTACCCACCTGTGGTTTAAGCACAACGTACTATAACTCTCTCTCTCTCTGTCTCTCTCTCTCTCACACACACACACACACTCACACACACAAGCACACACACACACACAGAGCAGCATGCACAAACCCACACAGATTACTACCTTTACAGTCACTTGATGAAAATATGCCAAATTTATGGTGACACAGAGATGTTAAAAACAGAACACACACCCTCTCCGTCTCAAAGGAGAAGACTCATTGGGAGTATTTGACAGAGACCCTTGAAAGTCATGTGCTCTCTCTGAGTGTGTGTGTGCGTGTGTGGTTGTGTGTATGTAGAAAATGGAGGGAAACAAAAAAAAAAAAAAAAAAAAAAAAATAAAATAAAATATATATATATATATATATATATAGAGAGAGAGAGAGAGAGAGAGAGAGAGAGAGAGAGAGAGAAAATAAAGTCGACAGACATGACATGCGATTAAATAAATCCTGCTCGTGGCTGTTTTTGAATGACTTGATATTACAAAGCATAAATAGCAATTAGAAAATATGCCAAATGTACAGGTCTGTCAGTCCCAGTCACATAAAGGTAGTGAAATACTTTGATTGCAACATTGTCGGTGTTAAATGTAAATGCAAGCGTACCATATTCTTTTTATTTTTCAAAATGCATGACTTTGTGGTTTTGCATAAAACAGATTTGTCAAATGTGTTGAAAATCTGCAGTAATGTAAGATGCATTTAATACCACATATATCACTGTATGTATACTATACATATGTATGCACACAGATACTTTATGTATCTTGTAGTTATGGATACGTACATGTAACACTGTCATTTTCACATACATACACTCACTCACATAGTGTTTCAGTGTTGGATCACTGGTCATTTCTCAGGGGAAATGAGTGTGAGTGTGTGTGTGTGTGTGTGTGTGTGTGTCCATGTTAGACAGAGGAGCTGGAAGGAGCAGTGATAATTTGTAGCTTCTTCATTTATTCACAAGAGAAAAGAAAATAATGAAATAATAGAGAGAGGGAGAGATGGAGGACAGTGAGAGAATAAGATGAATTTTCTGGACGTAAGGGACAAGAAAAGAAAGCAGTGTGAGGTGGTGTGGTGAGAGGACAGGAGACAGAGGGACCTCTTTGGTCATTACTGTGGAAAAGGCACCACTGACAGTGATATAAAATTTGTAAAATACTGAATTAGCTACAGTGTGTAGGGAAGGCAGAGGGGAATTAAACAGGAATCTAGACTATAAGATCCAGAATTAACAGCCGTCAGCTTCTTACACCAGGTAAACTCAAGCAGGTTAGTGTCCGGCAAGTTTGCACTAATACAAAAAAAGACTTCTGCTGTGGTGCATTTACACACTACACATATAGAGAAACAACAAAATCACTAGTGTTGCTGTGATACCAATACCAGTATTGAAAATGCCTGTGATACTACCTAAAATGAATTTATTCATAAACTTTAAAACAGTTTGACACCTGAAAAGAACAGTAGTTTTCCTGGAAATTGAGTCTTCACTGCTCTAAAACAGTAGCCTAAACAGCAAGTTACGCTGTTACTACTGATTTAGAGTAGTGAAGTAGAACTGATTTCCATTCAATAGTGTAAGCCATGAGAACAACGTCAGCAATTTGGTCATTTCTTTGGCATTCATTCTCTGTATGTATTTGTACATGTTCTACAAAGGATTTAACCTGTGCCGTGACTTACCATGACAATTAGTTCACACCCATTTAGGGTTAGTAAATAGGCGTTAATGTTTTTTAACACCTATAACCAGATCAGTAATCAGTATCACCGATTTGCAAGTTCAGGTATTGGAAGCAGTATCAAGAAGGACAAAAATTGCATTGGCACATCTCTACAAATTACCTCTAAAACTCTGCAACATCAACTTAAAGCCTAGTTCACATTACATGATTTTCACCCTGATTTTGCGTCGCGGAGACTATCGTAATCTTTTGAGTGTTCATACCTGGCGACGTGTGTTTCTGTTAGCGGGAGTCTCGCCAACTGCGTTACGACCTGTGTGTGCACACCACAAGATTTCTCCACCGAGCCCTCGCTGACAGAGCCCCAGATAATGCAATGACGTCACCAAACTTGGAGACGACACATCGCAAAGGCATGGATATTCTTGATTATCCTGGGTCCAAACACAACGCGCTTCCGTGATCCTGTGGACGCCGCCATGATTGTTGTTGCTTGCCGGCTTGTCAGTGTTGCCAGATCTTGGGAGAGAAACAAGCAACCAGGGCTATGGAAACAAGCCCAAAAGAAGCGACTATCATGCATTTAAATAACTTATTAGGCAGATATATATATAGATGGTGGCGTTTAGAAAGCAAGCCCAAATAAGCAAATCCACTTTAGAAACGAGCCCAAAGTCGCGGCTAATAAACGGACCTGGCAAGTGGCAACCCTGTGGCTTGTCCTCCTCACGTTCCTTCTGTCCTCCTGCATGCTGATGTGGGACATATCCCGCCTCTCATTGACTGATGCTCTTTGTCAGTCGTGTCGCACCTCTTCAGATTTCTAGCATGCCAGGTATCCAGTCCCAGTCACAGACAAGGGGGTGACTTGCTCGTAGGCTTGTTCACACATGAGGACTCGTCGTGACAGACTATCTGCCAACTCACCTCCGACCCAAGGTGGCTCTCAACATCCTCTGCGACGTCAAAATCACGCTGAAAATCGTGTAATGTGAACTAGGCTTAAAGTGATGTACCCTAAATTCATGAATAGACTTCTTTAAAAATCTTTTGGTAGCACTGTGTGAATGAAACTGCCCACAAAAGGAACAGCGATCCGTATATAACAATTTTAGGGGAAGCAATCCTGGTAATGATTAAATCTCACAAACATACACCTCCTCATGTACAGATGACATCCATCACGCTGAGTCATTATGACAAGTTTGTGCAGTTAAGAGAGACCAAAGTAGAACACTCCTACAAGCAAACCTTACAGAAGAACAAAGTCAGAGAGATTTAGGATAAGAATACAGAAATGCATGAGGCCTAATATGTTTCTTGACTGGAGAAAGTAAAAAAGTTTGAAGACCACAACTGTGGACATTTTAAATTGGAAAATTATTTTGCTGATTTTATGTATGTGTACACTTAATCTACTTAATGTCTCTCAGGTCCAAAACCCAGCGTTGAGAAACTTTAAACACACTCTGATATATCCTCATCTTGGGTTGCCTTGCCATAGCAAAGTTGGTCAAAATAATCTCAGTTAAGATCTTCACAGAGGTCAGACTACTCATTTTGATCAGACCTGAACTGTAATGTGACCACATGATGAGAAGAACAGATGGAAACTATCCCAGGTTATTTAAAACAACGACTGCAAATGCATTACAAGAAACACAGTTTCCTCCTCTACCTCTTTCATTTCTGTGTAACGTACACACAGACAGACTGCAACGCTGTTACCAGGAGCTGTAGGGAGTGTGTGTTTTGTGTGTTAGGAGAAAGTGTGGGGTTATAAACAAATAAAAGTTTTCAATTAGAGACTTCATACTCTGGGACCAGCTGTGTGTATGCACATGAGTACACACACATGTATGTATGCGTGTATGAGAGAGAGCATGGCTATGAGAGCATGGCATGATTGAATCCAGCTGGTAATGATATTTGCTGGTTTGCTTTTTCTATACAGAGGAGTTCCCAAATCTCACAGAGAGCGCGCACACACACACACACACACACACACACACACATATATACAGAGGGTGTGACGCCATGTTCCCCTGGAGTTAGATTTGGCTTGCTTCATATAACACACTACAAAGAGGGCGCTGTTCATCCAGCTCAAACTGAGCTTGAGTTGAGTTCAGTTTCTAGTTGACTGAAGATTGTGAAAGAAAGTGTAAAGCTGATAAAAAAAGCCACTACCAGAGAGGAGGATGAGACAGGAGGCAAGAGGGCTTGTGGAATATATGCTCATCTATACACTATTGGCAACGCATAGAGCTGCCGCTTTTTTATGTGTGCTGTAATTTCACTGAGGCATGCTAAAGGTTAGAGTAACAAAATTAAAAGGCTGATGTAAGCCCTACAAGTGACCCCAAGAGGTTCAAATTTCCATTACAAATGTATTTTTAAAAGTCTGGAGTTTGAGTGCCTTGGCTGCGGAAGGCCTGAGAGTAAAAAAAAAAAAAAAAAGCGATTCATTCATAAGTCTGATCTAAATGATTTTCTCTCTGTGTTTCTGTTTCCGACTTGAGAACAGGTGGAATATATGGATTTGCCAGTAAGCTTGCTAAAGTCCTTAATGTTTTTTTCAGAAGTGAAACAGGTGAAAAATAAGTTTTGCAGAGTGAAACAAAAGTTTTTCCAGGGTTATTTCTCTAAGTTACTTTTCATCTGTGAAAACAAGTGGAACATTTTTTGTTGGGGAAATACATTCACCTGCCAAAGCTGTCTGGTTGAACCCTTGAAAAATGGACCTCACGCTGACGACTGTAGAACATCATCGTTTGCATGATTCTGTGTAAATAGATCTAAAATAGAAAAAAAAAAAAAAAAAATAGCTCAAGGATTTTCTTTTTGCAGCAGAACACTAAGGCTCCTGTCTTCACCATCATCACATCATAACCTTACGTTACTTTACCTTACGTGCCCTGAAAACGTGGTATTTTGCTGTAATAAGCTGCATTTCCCGTTAATGGCCACAGAAGGTTGCTGTTTCCGTAATTCTGTGCCTTTATCTATTAAAATAAAAGCCGTAATAGATAAAGCATACATTCTTTTTGGAGTAGAGGGCTGAGGTTTCTGTTTTCGCCATCATCTTGTTTTTACCATATGTAACCTTACCTTACGTGTGGGAAAAAAAACGTAGTATTTCACTGTAATTGTGTAGGTATTTCTCCAGGGAATTTCCCTTGACGGGGACACGGGAGATCGCTGTTTGCACAATCTTGTACATACTGATCTAAAATAAAAATCATAATAGCTAGAACATGCATTCTTTTTGCAGCAAGGATTCTGTCTTCCATCTCAGTATGTTGTACACTCGTAATGATGTCACTGCACTATGTTACATGTGGTGCAATAACGTGCGGTGGTGCCAGAGAAATAAATGATGACTTTATCTTTGCACTCTGCTCATACAAATGATCATATATTAAAAAACTAAATAATGTACATAGTTTCCATATCTTATGTAGTGTTAAGGAATCTATTGGATCAATATGTTTTGTGCTTTTATTGTGAAAATTTTGATTAAAAAAAAAGTCAGATTTTTATTACCTCCGCCAAGGAGGTTACGTTGTTGCCGGCGTTGGTCTCTTTGTCTGTTTGTTTGTCTGCAAAATAAGTTCTGAACGGATTTTGATGAAATTCTCATGAAAGGTTGATAATGGGACAAGGAACAGATGAACCACCAATTTTGGTGGTGTTCGGTTGAAGCGAAGTGGATAAAATAATAAAATGGCGGGAAATCCGAGCTGCTTGGCGGAGGTCTGCACTCTCCGAGTGCTTTTCTAGTTTGTTTTGTTTTAGATGACACACTTTCAATACTTTTTATGAATTACCGTGTTTTATTGACTTACATAACCTTTTAGCTTAGGTTGTACAGATTTTAGGGCTACAAAACATTTGAAAATACTCTCAGAAATGACATCACAATAAGCACAAATACTAATGTAGGCACTGGTGGACCATTTCTGAGATCAAAGGGTTAACCTGTTCTTATGTCATATACACAGGGAAGGAAACAACTTAGATCAGACGAAGAAAATGGCTCTTTCTCATTTGCCTCTCAGGGCTTCCGTACATGGCTCCAGATGTACAAAAGTAAATCCCACTGCAATTTGCCCATTTAGATTTTGATATTTTTTAAGTCCAAGCACATAATTTAGCCCAATGATGTAACAAGAGGGAAAACTGTGAATCATCCTCTGGGGACCATGGAAATTAGCACACATACTGTACATATCTGTATATAATATAAAATTTTCAGGGGTCTTATAGACCAAAGTGCAGATCACACAGTGCCACTGCAAGGAAAATCATGGGTCTCACCCATCAGAAAGTGCGTGTCAGTCTGGCAGGTATTGTTGAGATATCATGCTCATTATCAAAGAGTTGAATCGGCAGGTGGGCGGAAAGACTGCCATCTATGGGCTGATCCCAAAAGAAAGAGGTGTAGAAACTAGTAGTGGGCCAATCTAATTAAGCACTTTGTTCTCTCTTTTATTTATGACTCACTGACTATGATGGGACACCAGATGTAAAAACTTTTCTTCAGTGTTCTAGTTGATATATTTTGAATGTTTAGCCCACCTTTTTCAAATTAGGCTAATCTGAAACTACATTAGGGACAGAGATTCATTAAAAACAAGATGGTGAATTCAAATGTTACCAATATGTTCAAGTGTAAAAAATAAATGTTAAATTGAAATGTTAAAAAATCTAGATTTAGATTTAACATTAATAGATCGGTATTACATTTGCATTTAACACTAATATTTCAATTCAACATTTAGATTTTAAATTGATTACTAATTTAATAAAATTTGATTTAAATTTAACATTTTTTACATGAAATTATATTGTTAATTACATAACATGCCATTTAACATGAATTTCTGTCTCAAAGGTGAGGGAAATTAGCTAAATGTGAGGAACGTGAGCTAAATATTTAAAATATATCAGCTACAAAATGGTCACCAAGTTCTAACATTTGCCGCAAAATGGACCATGTGTCATTATTTTTCCAATCCTTCCTTCATGCCTTCTTCACTCCACCTGTTGCTCCTGTGCATGTCATCCTTCACACTGCATGCATATGTCTTAACTTCCTTAATAATACCAAAGTGCGTTAGTGTCCCCTTAGGAGGATTCATTTGTTCACTCTGTTGTCATATATATTTAACACACACATCAAATGCATAGAGGTGCCATAATGATGGGTGGCCACAGCCCTGCACCCTGGGCAGTTAGAGGTTCAGCGCCTAGCTCAAGGGCATCTCCGCAGCCCCTCTCCAGCTACCAGTCCACACTCTGAACTTGGTCCGTGTTGGGACTTGAACCGCTGCCCCTATGCTTCCCAACCTCAGTCCCAACGGACTGAGCTACTGCCTCCCTTCTATCCATTTACAGGAACAGCTATGATGTGAACTTTTCACCTCTGATTCTTCATCTGTGTCAGTGTGTTTGTGTGTGTGCGTGTGAGAGGGGGAAAGAAAGGGAGAGATGCACAATGGCAGGTGGTAAATACAGTAATACTGTTACCTTATATCTATTACACACATACACACATACATCGAGGGGGCACGGCCCATATTAAGTTACAATGTAGAAGAAGGCTGAACAAGTATAAGCGGATTACAAATACCTTGAGTGTGCAATATGAAGGAGATAAGACCTGAGAGAGAGAGGGGTGGTAGTGGTGGTGGTGGGGGAGGTCCGAGAGAGGGAGACAGAGTGAAGTAGAGTAATTGAAAGTGGATGACTCATTCATAAGAAATGTTTCACCTTCCTTTCACACAAGCTTTTGATTTTTTTTTCTCTCCTTCCCGTTCTTCTCTCACTCTCTCCTTTGTTCTCTCCTTTTAGATGATGTGATTAGTTAAAAGCCTCCATCCGCTCATCACGCTGATGCAGATGGAAGCAGGGAGGGCTGCACATGCTTGCCCCTATGCATGTGTGTGAGCGTGTTCGGCAACCTTTTGTTGATCCAACCACTAACCTGTCCTTCCGCTCACTCTCTCTGATGCACGCACACACTTACATGACTCTATTTTATTATGTGTAGAGGGCCTTTACCTCTTAAGCAGCTCTGACTAATGAAGTTTATTGTAGAATTAAATTTAAAATACATATTAAATTTGGTTTACAATCAGGACCTGTGGATTCATCTTTAATCCATTCTTCATGACACTAGTTTACGTTGTTAATAAGTCATGACAATAGGAAATGTGTAACAGCAGCCAGCGCTGCTTTTGATTTAACAATTAAATTGTTTGTAACTGGTTGCACATGTCTGACAATGACTTTCTGTTTCAGTCAGTTGATTATACCAGGCAGGTTTTAAGTTTCTATGATGGTGGTTAGTTGTTTCACAGATCAGAATAATGACTCTGGTTCGTCCTGTTTAAACAGTCAGAGATTGACTTCCTCAATTGGTTACTGGTTGTTTATTGCTTCCCAGCCAACACCCCACTAGGAGCCTTTTAAGATGGAACACTGAAGGTTTTTATTGCCCCCTAGTAAAAATGGATGGGCAGATAGGATTTGTTGATCAATATCTATGACTCAGTAATTACTTCGTTTAAATAAGAGGCATGCAAAATTTCTTCAGCCCTCTAAATGCCCAGATAAATCCACTTAGCATTTTAAGACCCTCTATGATATTTGATATCTCCCTGTAACTCACACCAACACAGTTTTACAAGTTGCTCACACTATGGCATGACTGGTCTTCTGTCACCTTGTTGTATGTAACAGCCTAGTATAGAGAGAAAAATATTGCACAAGAACATACTGGCACATCTTATTTCTGCAAACCACACATGTATTGCATTTGTATGCTTTATACGAATCATATCACGTTTCTAAAGTGATGTGGCAAAAGAGCTGATGTTGTCACTGGGAGGTGGAGGGGACGGTGGATGGTGGATCACCTAAGCGAGACGCCTTCCAAGCTGCAAGTCATTGCTATTTTATAGGTACTAACTGTGGGTGTTCTGTAGCGACCTGTTGTTGTTTTACCAGTTAAGATAGTGGCACGAAAAGTGATTCTTTTATATCAAGACATAGTTGAGTTTTCTCCCAAATAAATGGCACAGAAAGCAGTTGTTTCTTTACCAAGACATCGCTAACTTGTGCTGTATGTACCACAAGCAAACTTGCGTCACAGAATGACAACTAATAGCAAATACTAGTGACATAGTTAGTTTTTCTGTTCTGGTATTTTCGGGAGCTTTCAAAGACTGAAAGCAGCAGCAAGAACTGGATTGAATTTTAGTAATGGGGTGGGCAATATGGCCCTAAAATAATGTCACGATATTTCAGGGTATTTTTGCGATAACAATATTCTTGACAAAATGAGATATTAGTAAAAAAATAAATAAATACTATTAATTTAAGAACACAGGATAGCAACAAAATATATCACATAAGTGATACTTGACAAATCTCCATTTCATGTAAATGTAATGGACAATAAAGTTTTCTTATCTTATACAGTTTTACCCGTCAACCTAACAGCTTGCCCTCAAATATTCAGTAAAAACTAAAGAAAAATTATCTCTTATTAATTATTTCTTTATTTAGTAAACAACAACAGTCACTCAGAGGGAGATTCAGGTTCTGTATACCACAAATTCCACACTTAATTGCTCTCAAATACAAGAAAATGTACCATGGGATCTATAAACATACATATACAAACATACATATACATACATATACTGTAAAACGAGAGGCAATTTACTTATCTTTTAGCAAAATCCTAAATGACTGATAAAACATTGAGGACGCCCAGGCCTAACAACGCTACAGTTTATTCCACACTGTTGAAGCTGCTTCTCTTTTTGGAACCACCGTGGAGTCGGTAATAGTTTCGCTTTCAGCCATGCTTGCTGTTGATGTGGGTAACAGTATGGCGTCAATGTCAACAAGTCTAAATATCAAGTATCAAGCAAGTATCACAATATGACTTTTTCATATGATATTAAAAATGATACCGGTATTAACGTGAACAAGATGATATGGCACACCCCTGGTTGGTAACCTGCCTGCAATCACACACCTTAGTTTTCTGTAAACCTGTAGTTTAGACTTTCCAGTTCATTCTGTCTTCATTTGACCTTTTGACCCTATGCACATAATTCACATTGTAATACATACGGACAAATAAAGACACACATTTTTCTTTCATACATTATACTCATAGTTTGTTAAGTATTCCTGATGTTACACTACTTGTATTTGAGGCATACCTCTGTGCTGTCACTTAATTTTATCTTTACTAGAGTTTGTTATAAGTTTATCAGTGCTGAGGATGCTGCTTGTGTCGCTGTATTTGTTGTTTATTTGGAGGTGTTTGCTTTTTGGTTTGTTTCAAAAATGGACTGATCAGCCAGTGTAGACATTCTCCTTTGTGTTTAGCTTGTTAGATCAGTTCGGCTTGTTCAGTTTTTATCAGTTTATGTTAAGTTTTGTCTGTGTTCGTGCAGCCTGTCCTCTTCCCAGGTCTCCATGGTGGAGAGGAGGTCATGTGGACAGGCACTTGCTGTATGGCAACACCTGGAAGTTATCCTGATGGTCTTTACTGCAATTTTACTACGTCTGTTGATTCTATACACAACATCTGTTGCATGTCTGTCCATCCTGAAAGTGGTATGCCTCCACAGTTGCTCTTCCTGAGGTTTCTTTCATAATTTCCCATGTTGAAATGTTTTGTTTTTTTTCCCTGATCTGCCTCAAGAGTCTGAGGAAAGAAGGTGCCTGGTGATTTTTAAGCCCTTTGAGGCAAATTTGTGATTTGTGATAATGGGCAATATAAATAAAATTGACTTGACTAATACATTGGTGGCAATTTGCACCACAGTCATGCCAGTTAGAGGGTTCTCTGATGATTGCTCGCACTTTGGTGGTTTGGCAGAGATGCTTGATATTTCTTTTGGAAAATGCACCACTGGTTAAAAGTGAACTAGCCGACCTGAAAATTGTTCATTTCTGTGAAAAAGAAGTGCTCTCTCCTCTGAAAGAAGCACAGTCAAATGCTGTCACTATGAAGACTCAAAATCAAGGTTATTTGTGGCTCAATTGCTTGAGAAAATGTTAATTTTGTTCTCATTTTCTTCAAATCCAGAAAAAAACACAAGGTACAAATGAAGGCCTATGAATGTAGGCAAACAAAACACAGTGTATTTACTTGTTATATTAGATTAGACTTGCAATGCTCTCCTCCAGCCACAGATGACCTTTCATATGTTGTCATGCTTTACAACACTAGACGGTGTTTGTGTAAGACCACCACTTGCAGAAATTGAAGGTGAACCCTTTACTGTAAATGGAGCAGGGATGAACATGGAAAAGAAGGGAGCATTCTGACATTACAAACAGATTTTTTCAATGTAAATGTATTTACTTGTTTACATGATGCTGCTCTGTATATTAGGGTGAGAGGAGAATCGGTGAAAGAAAGGGAACAATACTAAATGTCGTTTTAAGCTGGCTGCGAGATAGACAGACTGGCCTGCCCACTCAACAGGCCTGCATGCACACATACACACATACACTTTCATACACACACACATTCAGCTAAGCAGCCTTTGTTAGTGTCATAATCACATTTAGTAGAAGCCATATGACACTAGAAATAGCTGCCAAGGACAGACAAGGCAATGTGGGAGAGTGTGAGTTTGTATGTGACTAAGGGAGATGAAAATAGGGAGAAAATAAGGCTCTGTGTGTGTGTGCGTGCACTGGTATGTGAAGTTTCTCAGTAAAATCACCCATATGCTTAGGTCAGCCACACTATCACTAGCTTTCCAGACACGGCTAGGGGAGAAGGCTAGTGTGTGCATGTGTGTGTGTACGAGAAAGGAACAGTAGGGGGTGGGGTGAGACATTTGTAGAGTGGTGGTTATCGCCTTATTCACAGTGAAAATTACTTCTTTGTGTAATTAGCGCACTGGATTGAAGTCACCTTCATCTAATTACCAAACAGAAGAAGAAAAAGTTTATATTGAAGTTCTGAATGCTCACTTGCTTTTCCTATAGTCGTTAAAAGTGTCAGTTTTGAGACTGTTTCCTGTTGGTTAAGGCATCAGTATGAGACCGTAATACTGACTGGCTGTTAGGGTTGGTGTGAAAATCTTCACTTAGCTAAACACCCAACCGGACTGGTATACGAAATTTTACCAGGTGTCCAATTAGACTCAGCAGCCGCTCAATGGTGAAACATAATGAAACCATGTTCCAACAGCAGATGAGTGTCAGACTGTCATTTTGCATTATGTAACATTGGAACTCTCTGTCACTGAATCCAGTAAATATCCACTTCTGTTACATCATGTAAATAAACCACGTTGCTATAAACTGTGCGCTCGACATCAGATTGAAGACGTAACCACTTAAGAGATGAGTGAGTTGCTTACTTGCTGTTTCCCTATGTTTGTAACTCACTTTTTAAAACAGAAAACACTTGTTACATATTGAGATATTTACTGGGATTCACATACAATATGGCAAACAGCAAGTAGCTTAGCTTAATGATGGTCATTTACGTTAGAAGAAACTTTAAGCTCACTGACGATCTCCCTCCAGCCAGCTGCCATCCTATTATTGTTACTATTTTTTGTAAAATGGGAGCCATCCTCATTTCAACTTAATGAAGCAGAGACAGAATATTATAGCACTTTCAAGGCAAACGACAGCGTATAAATAGAAACAGGCCCCCTGACAAAAGTTCAGCTGAAAACAGCAGCGCTCTATCTCCTGCAGCCACTTAGGACCCCTCTTTTGTCAGATTTAAATCTAAAATATGGCCATATTGATGCAGCTTGAGTTTTCTTGAGAAACTCTGCCATGTCTCCTCTCGTCAACCTAAAAAACACATGAACTTCCTAGTAAACAAACACAATGTACACTGCTCTTCCCTTCTTAATTTTGCTGAAATTTGAACTTCTTCATGTTGCCTGTCAGACACTAGTGGCTCCACTAGTAGTCCTCTAGTAGTCCATTTATAAACTAAACATTATTATAATCACACATCAATGCGATATGGGTTGGATTAAGAGGGTGATGGAGTCAGCACACGTCGCTGCCAGATCTTGTAATAATTACGTGTTCCACCTCAGACAGTTTGCATAAAATTGAACCGGTTTAAGCTCGGACTGGAGCTGCAAAATTGGAAATTGACCTAACTCCACTGGCCATGGCTTGTAATGTAGTTTCAGGATGCTATAGGCAAAGAGGGTGGCAAAACTTTAAATTAATCACACTGGAAGTAAAAAAAAAAGTCTAATAAACACACACGCACACCTGTCCCTCCTATACAATAAACACCTCAACTCCCTCTGCAGTGCATTTAATTATCTCTGTTAGCACGGGCACAATTGATGTACCACCATGGCACTGTAATTGCTGACAAACTGTATCGCTCCAAGTGACAGAATGCCTTCACGGTGACGGTGAGGGATTGCATCTTAGTGGTCGCCAGGGACGCACCCACTGTAAGGCCATATCAGCACAAAGGAAAAACATGGTCTTAAACAGTTTGCCATTCTCATGTGAGTCCTAGGGTATCTTCAATGACTTAAACATTTAATACAAAGAAAGTAGAGTGAGAGTTTGGGACTATGTATTTTATTGCAATGTAAATAAGAGCACTGAAAGGGAATGCGTGCAACTGAGTGAGAACGCAGTGTCAGTAAGGAGGAAGCAGTGGAGGAGGATAAGGAGGGCACAGTGGCACTGTTCGAATGATGTAACGAGTAGAAAGGAAAAACAGAGAGAGAGAAGGAAGGAGTGAATGAGGGACTGAGAGAGAAAGAGAGGCAGATAAAGATCGAGGGAGAAGTAAGAGAGAGCAGGCGGGTGAGTGGTAATGTCCTAATGATGTAGTGGCTGTCAGAGCATTTGCTTCAGAGGCCAAATGATCCTGTAAGAACAGCACAGCTATTGATCCAGCTATTACACAGCACCACATACTAATGATTGTGTGTGTTTGTGTCTGTCTGTGTCTGTGTCCGTGTGTGTGTGTGTGAGCGAGAAAGATGGAATAACAATGTATAGCAAAAACAGGTGTATATATATATGTTGTCTATCAAAAAAAAAAGCAAGACAAGATTGAAGCACATTTTTAGGTGTGGAGGTTTATGTGTGTGTGTGTGTGTGTGTGCATGTGTGTGTGTAATTGTGACATGACACTTCGTCAATACTCCCATTACAGTGTGACAGATATGAAACCCAACCTGAACCTGATCTGTTTGATATCCGATCTCAGTTCTCACCTTGAATATTTCAATACCTCCCAACCCACACACACACACACACACACACGCACACACACACACACACACACACAGACGGACACACACGCACACACGCCCAAAGTGTTTCCACCAAGTATCATAAATCACTACGCTGGGAAGCATATTCACAGGAAACAAGCATCTCTGATTCATGACCTTATTGTTTTGTCATCAAAAATAAATAAATAAAAATTAATAATAAAAAAGAAAAAAAAGTAAAAGACTAACATGAGACCCACAAATGAAAAATACAAGAAAAGGAAAACTAGTTATTTAGATGAGCAACATATTGACTTGTCTTTTTGAACAGTTTACAAATTAGATGACCTCATGGTAGTTTCAGAGGCACTTATGCAAGTAATTTCTCTGTTACGTCTGAAATCGTCTAAGAAAGTAGAAATTTAGGGGACACAGAAGAATGCTAAATAATTAAAATGTGGCAAAATCAAATGTCTTTAATTTCATGGTTAATTATCAATTAGTCTGTTGATTATTACTGAGATTGATCAGTTAATTATTTGGTCTGTAAAATGTCAAAAAGATAGTGTCTTCAAAGTGCTTGTTATGTGTCACAAACAGTCCAGGCAAAAGTGAAAGTCAAACCCAGATTCACTCTCATTTCGCCTTGCGGTATTTGTGTTTTTATGTCTCTTGGGGTGACTGCTGCTTATGGTCTGGTGGTCACTACCTTTTTATAAAGCCCAGACCTTGCCCGAGCACCATAGGGATACATACCCATTAACGTCCTGAACACAGAAAATAAGAGGAAAATAAGAAAATACAGACAGAGGGCAGAGTTTGTGCAGATAAATACACTGCAACACACATCTAATGGGTCATATGTGATTATTGAGAGGGATTACTTCTGTATGAGTCCATGTAACTGGTGGATTCTAGTGTTGAGTTGATATGAGGAGGCCCAGACTGTGGATATCATTGGAGGCAAGCTCCGTTTATTCCTGACAGCAAGAGGTAAAAACCACAATCCTCTGTCAATTACAACCATACAAACTCGAGCCCCTGCACAAATTCAGTGATACAGGAATATGTTAGTGTAAAATGAACTTATAAACAGCTTAACAGGGCTCAAACATGGAAATTACTACGAGAGCAATGTCACTTACCTCTCCCATGGAGCACAACATGCCAAAGGGAAGAGGTCAGGTGGGAAACACCCCCAAAGGTGAACGTAGGGGTACAGAAACCGAGTATCAAACGTTCCACATACTAACTTCGGAGGTCTAAGCGCGTCAGGTAATATCAACTGAAACAAATTTTGTGTAATTATGATACTTAATATTACAAATGTATATTTGACTTTGTGACACGTATCACTGCTGAATAATTGACCCTGTTACATCTATACTTTATTTTATCGGAAAATCCTGCATAATATATCTTTACAAAAATATCAATAATCAAATCAGTTGCTGTTTAACTAGATTATTAATGAACTTTCAGCTCTAGTTTCTTCCATGTGCTTTGTGTGTAACATTGCAAGTAGAAATGCCACAGGCAATGTTCTGCATGTCCTCGTGTGTGTCATTTATTCCATTTCAAACCAGAGTCAATTTCCTCTGAACAGGGTACTCAGTCAGTACTGTTTAGGGGACACTTTTATACATCACCCTTTAGTTTTAATCTTTAATTTCTAGTATGATCAGAATTCCCCACCATATTAACACACACTTTAATATCAGAAAACAGAGTGGAAGGAAATCATGACGCGTTCTACCGTTGCTGGAAAGCAAAGAAACATTAAAAATCCAAATATTTAGAGTTCAGCACGTTACTGCATACGAGAGATAAAGCAAAGCAGTTTGGGAAATACATCTTTGCTGAGTTACTGTGTGAAGTTTCTGCAAAGCTGCAATGGAAGCCTCGCCTGTCACCACATGTAAAAAGGCCATCATCTATAAGGTCCCAAGACTCAGTGAAACCGAGAAACCCTGCTGTAGAATTTATTAGGCTGAACACTCCCTCTATCTGCCTCTCTCCATTCCTCTCTGTCTATCTGCCTCGCTCGCTCCTTCTCCCTCTGCACTTCTGGTAATGGATTCTGCCTAAATGGGTTCTGAGAAACACAAGTGAAGAGAGGAAGACGGGAGGAGAGGAGAGGAGGTGAGGTAAGGGAAGACTTGTTGCTTGGGTCCTCGAAGCATATGATAAAATGATGCCAATTGGTGTGGTAAGAAGTTTTACAATTTACAAAACTCTCACGATTATTTTAAATTGATTCTTTGCATTTTTTCCCCTGAAAGTGCTGTACATTATTAGAACAGCTAGATTCCCAGGGATGTAAAATGGTTGAATCATTGCTCACGTTGCCTGTTTTCTGACTTCATGATGTTGGGCCATTTCCTACAGTATTACAATGCTATTAACAAAACTGTCTTGATTTATGACACAGTAGACATTTTGTCCTTACAATGAAGCTGTATCAATTACTGTATTTTCACTGTATATTAAATGTTATACAACACACAATAACAATGACGAAAAAAAAGGTTTAAATTGGATAGAAATGAGAGAGGACAGGAAATAAGGGAGGATGGGAAGAGAGAAAATGAGGGGAGGAGGGAGGCAGCGGGTGATGCTGTATGGTTAATGATTTAATGTTAGCCACTTGATGGAATGAAGTGTCTTCTCCATGTTAGCGGCGCCAAAGTTAAACCCTCTAGTCAGTTAGTCTGTTATTCATTGATTTCTCTGGTCAGCACTAGATTGCTATTGAATATGACTGGCACCAGGGCTGTGTGTGAGTGTATGTGTGTGTGCATGTGTGTATGTGAGGAGCGTGGATCCTGTGAACTCAAGTACATTTCAGTTGCTGGTGGAAAACTCATTTTTACTGCAAACACATGACCTCTCCACTGGCGCACGCTCATATACAGACAAACACACACACACAAGCACACACACATTCAACTAGTTCTTGGAAGAGTGTGAAAGATGAGCTTAAAAACACATCTGCAGACTTTGTGTAACATACTCACTGCTACTCTCCACGCCTTCTCACTGTGAGAGGACAGACATGATACATTATTTATTCCTGAAGGCTGTTTTGTATTAACCACACAGCACCAGCTGAGCAAAAACATAACCAGCAGTAATATCTATGCATCAATACTGCAGCGTGGATGGCAGAAAAATGTCTTCAAATACAGACTGGTAAATGTGCATGTATAATCTCTATACTTACATATGCACCTTGGTTATTGAAGTGATCTGTCTTCTGTTCTCATATCTGTTGTCTTGTCCTCTACCATGATGTGTGCATTTGAAGTTGTGTGTCCGTGTGTGTGTGCTGTACTGGATAACTATTTAATATATGGAGTTATTTTGCAACTGCATGAGTAAATATGTCGTGAGCATATGAACACTGTGTTAGGGCTACCTGATATATAGTTTAATAAGACTGCATTATAAATATTTTAAGGAATACATATTATTCTAAAGAGCACATAGAATAGAATTTATGGCACCACACACACACACACACACACACACACACACACACACACACTGAAGAACATCCCTGTACAAAGAAAAGCGGGGTAATTTAGCAACAACACTTGTGCTATACAGAGGGGAATAACTATAACAAATATACTTAATAAAATCAGAGTTAAGATTTGCATACTTATTATCAGGAAGTGTTTAGATCTATTTCATTTCCAAAGATTGGTATGGTCATTTTATTGAATTGGACTAAAAAACTACTACTACTAAAAATAATAATGAGTATATAGGCAACAAATAAAAGCAAATTGTCTTGTTAGTCGGTGTTACAATAAATATCTTAATTCAAATTTAACTATTTTGTCTCTAAGTATTTAAAGCAGGGGTCATCAACTACATGTTTTAAGCAGACCCTGTGAAGGCTTTAAAATTAAAAACAGCAAAAGAAAACATTTACTTAAATCTTATTAGCCTGTCATTGTTTAACAATTCAATAAATAATTGTTGAATAATGTAATACAACTATTCTAATAAAAATACTATGCTATGAGTTTGCTCCCATTCTTGCATGAAGATATCAGGGTGTCTACAGATATAACCAAAATAAATTTAAGACTTTTTGAGGCTTTATTAAATACCCCCTTATACAAAATTTAAGACCCAACCTGCAATGGAAAAATTTCCAGTTTTTAACACTGATGTCAGTTAAAAAAGAACAGTAAGGAAAAATGATTGACAATAATTGGGTAAGTTTAAGTTTTGTGTGTTTAATGTAAAAAGAAAACAAAAACTCATCACTGTCATAAATGCTATTTATTATTGCAATTCTTCCGTCTGTCCAGTGATCATTAACAGTTACTGGGTCTGTTGGGCTAAACTAATTTTTGCAGTAATGTGACCGAAAATATTTTAGACCCATAGAATCTGAATTTAAGACAAAGACTTTTTAAGGCCTTATATTAAGAAAATATAATCTAAGACATTTTAAGACTTTTTATGGACCTGTAGACACTCCTGTATTCATAAAATACAGGAATTTATTTCAGCTTTAACTATCTGCACCGCCAAACCTGCAAAAATACAGGTTAATCAACCACCTGAGCCCAACCTGCAATCTGCGAACTTTACGCATTATAGTGGCAACAACTGTCAGGACTGTGGACAGATTCATGGATTTAATGCCAGAGTGTGTCTGTGCTGAAATGAGGAGCGACAGAGATTGGGGAAGAGAAGGTGGAAGGTGGACTGTTACATGCAATGTTTCCTGTAAGTTATTATTAACTATTCATGATGCTGCTTTTCTTGGTAGGCGTACCAAAACCCAACCTGTGAATCGGGGTCGACCCTGACATCACTGATCACTACCCACTAATAATAAGCTGACATATATTTATAACATATGTTTATATTTATTACGTATGTAGTACCTGTGGGCCATTGTCTCATATTTGGAGTTGGTCAATCATTCCCTAATAAAATAATTTCTGTCTAAATTGTTTTTGGGGTTGTTTCAAAAGAGAAAGAAAAAAAAAAGCCATGTTAAATACTAACACATTTTTTTTCCTCCTAGCATTTTCTGACTTCATTAATATTCTGCAGGCCAGAAGGGAAGCTTTGGTGGGTTATATGTGGTCTGCCGGCCGCCAATTGATGAGCACTGATTTAAAGAGATCTGATCTTCAAATTCAAAATATCAATTAGTAAATAAAAAATAAGTAACACTGCATCATATCCATCTCATGCATGCATGGCTGAGCAGTTAAGCAATGTTGACGCACAGTAAAAAGTTACAGAGGCAGGATGAAACTGGGCTGGGTGTGCATGTAAATTTGGTCCAGTGTGGTCACTGGATTTTGACAGTGTCAGTGTCAATGTATGCAATAATTTTTGTAATAGAAAAAAATAAATAAATAAATAAAATTCCCATGTATTGGTGCCACTGTGTAACTGAGTAGATTTGTAGTGTATATTCACACTTCATCTGTGTAAACAATGAGTCAGAAACTGGCCGGGTGGTAATTATTTGTGAGGCAGTTAGCATTAAACATTATGCAGCAGAGAAACTACAGATTTTTCTTCACTGTGCTTTTTTTAGCGACATATCAATGTTTACACACACTCTCCTACAAATCTATACTGTTAATATACATAAAATATACATACAATAATGAGAGAGGGAAAAAAGAGATAGAGGGCTTAAGAATCTGTTTGCCTACAACATATCAGACAAATGTGCAAACAAATCTGTGCTTTGGGATATTTATATATATTTCTAACCAACCAATAATCATTTGAAAGAGAGCTAAAACTATAGTTATGACAGAAGTCTGGACAACTGTGATATGCACCTCCATTTGTAGTCATTTGTAGACCACGTTGTTTGTCACTTTTTTAACAGATCAAAAGCAATTCCCCAAATACTCCAATCAATGTTATCAACAGATACAAATATTACCTTATTTTACATGTTATAATTTAGGTATTGATAATATCCTAAGTGAGTGAAGGACTGATGGAAGATAATTTTAGATACACAACCAGGTTCAGCTAATGGGGCCTGAATTACCGCTTCTAATACAACGAACAACTAGAAGATTTCATTGCCACACTGTAGCTCAAGTAATGCCACGTATAAAGCCTCACAGAGCACACCGGCTGCGGCCATTGTTCTCGTCCTTGATTTCCACCTGCGCTGGCAGTAGACCTGGTTTCAGCTGGCGAGCTTTTAGCGCATCTTCGGCGAAGCCTTTTGGCACGAAACTGTCACTGCGCCAAGCTGGATCTGTCGACACCTCCCCCTGCTGCGCCGCCACACCCATCTCAGCACACCTCGGTCTGCCAAACTACCAAACTGAGCGTGCCTTGGGTTGCACTACTCGAAACTAGCTCTGCGCGGGCTTCGCCACCCTGCGCTGCGCCGGGAAACTAGAGCCCTACATGTCACATTCAGCTGTTCACATACACATTGGTGCCAGAGGCTACCATACATGGTGCCACCTTCTACTCAGTAACCATTCACGCATTCTCATACACCAGTGGAACAGCCATTGAGAGCAATTTGGGGTTCAGTATCTTGCGCAAGAATACTTCAACATGCGGACTAGAGGAGCCAGGGATCGCATTAGTGAACACTGATGTGGGGGGGAAGTATGTGGACAGTTTAGGTGTCTACACACTTTTGGCCATATGGTGCACAAGAGGGGCTGTCATTTAAATCCCCAAAACTCTCTAAAGGAGGCCCATCAACGTTTAACGTCTAAGTCTTAATTTTAACACTGACGATGCATTCAAAGTAGCACAAAAAGTAGGCCTGGTTTGCCTTTTAAAATGTGATTACAAAAGAAAAGAAAACATTGCAGGTGCATGACTGTACACAGTAACGTAGACCACGTTGTTTGTCACTTTTTTAACAGATCAAAAGCAATTCCCCAAATACTCCAATCAATGTTATCAACAGATACAAATATTAAAATATTACCTTATTTTACATGTTATAATTTAGGTATTGATAATATCCTAAGTGAGTGAAGGACTGATGGAAGATAATTTTAGATACACAACCAGGTTCAGCTAATGGGGCCTGAATTACCGCTTCTAATACAACGAACAACTAGAAGATTTCATTGCCACACTGTAGCTCAAGTAATGCCACGTATAAAGCCTCACAGAGCACACCGGCTGCGGCCATTGTTCTCGTCCTTTTAAAAGATGTGATGATTTCTAAAGATTCTGCCAACTTGTGTCCAGTGATGGCTTAACAATGACGGTACTTAGAAGAGAAAGATTCACTCTAATATCCTGTCTCTTACGGTGCAGAGGCCACTGTTCCCCGCTTAGAAACGGTAAAAGGAAAGTGGCAAAATTAAAAGAACTGAGACAATGACTGCGATGCTGAATAGGGGGAGAGAGAGAGACAGAAAAGCGGAGACACAGCTAGCCATGGAGACACAGAGAGAGCTATTATGACTGACATATTTTCTCAAAGATAATGCACATCTCCAGTTCTCACAAAGCTCCTTACTTGTTGTTTCAAGGTAAGTGTGTAATTCAGCGGTAAAATGTGCGTGTTGTACTTTCATAGAAACTGACAACAATACTAAACGCAGAATGAGAAGAGGTGAGATCATCTGTTCTAGTTTGGTTTTGTGCTGCATGAATAGCATTCATTTTGTCACCTTCAGCTTTGGCAATGTATCACATCCCTGCACCTTTCCAATAAAGCAGCCACTGAACTGAATTGAACCGAACTGAATTCCATTGAAAGAGTGAGAGCAAGCAGCGTA
Source organism: Epinephelus lanceolatus (assembly GCF_041903045.1). NCBI lineage: Eukaryota > Metazoa > Chordata > Actinopteri > Perciformes > Serranidae > Epinephelus > Epinephelus lanceolatus. Next base: position 37,227,910 of record NC_135736.1, read on the forward strand.
TGAACTGATCCATCATTGTCTATTTTATGTCCCTGTCTTTCTCCATCTGTCTGCCTTCCTGTTTGTTAATGTCAATGGAGAAGCTTTCAGGTGACACATTGCACCCTCTGGCACTCACACTGGAGGTCTGCAGCTGACAGGCGGTTGAGAATGCCATATTGTATTTGCTTTATAAATGACGATTTGCAATGTTGGCAACTTATGACAAAGTGTGACCAAGTCGTGCATGTGCTCTACAACTTCTATAAGACAGTGCATAGCTAAAAGTATGTGGGCACCCAAACGTCACATCTATATCTAATTGTTCAGCATCCCATTCCAACATCATGGACATTAATATGCAGCTATAACAGCCTCAACTCTTCCTGTGAGGCTTTCCACACAATTTTTTAACCTGGCTGCAGGGATTTGTCCCCATTTAGCCACAGGAGCATTAAATGGTAAATGGTCCACACTTTTACAGCCCGTTTATAGTCTTTCGACCACTCAAAGCACTTTTACATTACGGGCTCTAGTTTCGCAGACCGGGCAAGGCAGGGGCGCAGCGCACCTGTGCTTCGCCAACTGGGTGCGGTCAGGCGGATTTTGCAAGTTTGGCACACCATGCGCCTGGCGCAGCTACTCCTCTTTCCCACCTCCGTCCCTCCTACCTGCGCAAGTTGGAAAGAGGGAGGAGAGAAGGCGTGGAGTGGGTTTTACACACATCACACCAATCAAATGAGCCCCTCTCCTCGCCCTTAAATGCACCGTGCGAAGGCGTAATGAGAGTTTACTCAATTCGCCATGGCAGAAGAGAGCAGCAGCATCAGACGGCCAAACTTCTCCCAGGAGGAAACTGATGTTTTGGTCCGGGAGGTCCAAGCTCGCAGTTCCGTATATTCGGGCTGATGATGCAAAGGTAGCCTGGGAGGAGGTCGTCACAATTGTAAATCAATGTTGCATTTCTCTCGTGCGTGTGCGCTCTCTCTTTCTCTATCGCAGTCTCACTCTGTTTCTTTTCTTTTGACTTTTCTAAGATGACGAGAGATGCTGAATATATACTCCCTATCTGATGCTGTGGCTGTTTGTGGTTGGCTGAGAGGGATGTGAACTCATTAGTTTGCTCTGTTAATCAAATCAGGTTGGGTTTCCATTACGCGTGCCAAACGTGCCAAACGGTGCCAATCCCCTTTGATCTGACATCAGATGTGACGGGACAGTCGATATAGAGATAGATTTATGTGCTGATTGCAGATAGTTGCATTGAATAGTGTTTTTTGGGTATTTATTGCATCGTTAATGTGCCTGATATTCTGGAAACCTGCCTGTGAGGTTTTGGTGACGTGTGCACACTGTCCGCCGGTCAGCCAAACTTCGGCTTACACCGGCTGCGCACCACCTGCGCTGGCAGTAGACCTGGTTTCAGCTGGCGAGCTTTTAGCGCATCTTCGGCGAAGCCTTTTGGCACGAAACTGTCACTGCGCCAAGCTGGATCTGTCGACACCTCCCCCTGCTGCGCCGCCACACCCATCTCAGCACACCTCGGTCTGCCAAACTACCAAACTGAGCGTGCCTTGGGTTGCACTACTCGAAACTAGCTCTGCGCGGGCTTCGCCACCCTGCGCTGCGCCGGGAAACTAGAGCCCTACATGTCACATTCAGCTGTTCACATACACATTGGTGCCAGAGGCTACCATACATGGTGCCACCTTCTACTCAGTAACCATTCACGCATTCTCATACACCAGTGGAACAGCCATTGAGAGCAATTTGGGGTTCAGTATCTTGCGCAAGAATACTTCAACATGCGGACTAGAGGAGCCAGGGATCGCATTAGTGAACACTGATGTGGGGGGGAAGTATGTGGACAGTTTAGGTGTCTACACACTTTTGGCCATATGGTGCACAAGAGGGGCTGTCATTTAAATCCCCAAAACTCTCTAAAGGAGGCCCATCAACGTTTAACGTCTAAGTCTTAATTTTAACACTGACGATGCATTCAAAGTAGCACAAAAAGTAGGCCTGGTTTGCCTTTTAAAATGTGATTACAAAAGAAAAGAAAACATTGCAGGTGCATGACTGTACACAGTAACGTTTTGAGAGAAGCCAGTGGAAACATCGAATCACAAAGTTTAAGATTAAGTTGAGGTTGAGTGTTTAAGAGCTTGTTAAACAAATGTGGGTATTTGAACCAATCCCCTTTTGGTGGAATTTGCTACTAATTGCAAAGTCAGAGCATATTTTATGTCCTATAACTCTGTCTTTGTGTGTGTGTGTGTGTGTGTGTGTGTGTGTGTGTGTGTGTCTGTATAACAGCTAAGGTTATAATGTTAAGCGGTTTAGGGATGCCAAATGGATTAAGTGTTTTGTTGACACATAGTAAAGTAATCTGGTTAGCAAAGATGAGATACACCCTTCCTCTCTATCCGCCTGTCTGCTTCCATCGCTCCCTTTCATTCTGTCCTTTTTTCCCCCCATTTCCATCACATCGTGTCTTTCTCACTATTCTACCTTGCTCTCTTCACACACCATAAACACACAACACACCCGTACTTGCACAGAGCACACGTTTAGACGTAAAGAGATTGGGCAGGGAAGGTCAGCTAATATATTTTAAGCTTCTTACTATGGTACAAAACTAGACATCTGTCTATTTGTCGTTCCATGCACACATTAATAATTTATATTTTTCTTTGTTGTTTCGTTCACATATGCTGGACATTCGATTTTAACTTGTAACATAATTAGCAATAAATCTTCTTTGCATCTGAGAGCTTTCTCAAGGAAAGAGACACCTGTATCAGTGTGTTTAGGACAAAAAATGTAAATGTATCTTCCTTACTCTGTCCCCGTGGTTGAGATCACCAATATCAAGTAACTGGGCAAGCAGCAGCTGGGCACCCATGGGTTCAGACACCACAATGGTGTTTACGTCTGCCGGTGTGTGTGTGTGCAAATTTGCATGTGTGTCCACTGGAGAGCCAGCCAGACGTCTCTGGTCTAATATTTCCTCTCAGGAGAACAAATAATCCCTGTTCTGCCTTTATTCTCGACTTTCCCTGCCTCCCCTTTGAATTACTATATCTCCATTGAACTGCTTTCCGTTTTCTTCTCCTCCTCTCTGATGTTTTTCCTGTCTTCTCCCATTCTTCTTGCCCTCCCTGTTATCTATTGGTTCTCTTGCTTCCTCTTGCAACAAAGCGGCAGATAGAATCACAGGAGTTGGTTTAAGTTACTGTACACACACAAACTCGTGCACGCGCCCATGCACACACACTTTCTGCTGTGAACCAGGGTCAGTACCATGGGACGGAGCAACAATGGGTGTCTCAGAGGAGGCGATGTAACGTCTGCTGTTTACAGTACAATAACTTGACTATCAGCCCTATTCAGAGAGTGAAGAGCGGCACAAGAGAAGAGGTGAGGGTGAGGAGGCTGCTGAGTAGCGTCTCACCACATACGTTTACTCTCAGAGGAGCCTCTCGACACGACTCAATACTTCATTGATCATAAAGAAGCAAAGGATGAAGGTTAATTCAACATGTTTACTGTATGTTGCTGGGTGTGAGTTTATTTCGTGAATGGAAATCTAAAGGGTTCAGTCTGTACGGCTGTTTGAATGCTGATTCTCAACAGTACTTAGGAGCCGCATCTAAGTTTATTTGTATTCACATAATTTATTGATTCTTTTCTATATTTGTGTTTGCAAATATGCACCCTTCAGACGAGGTGAGGGTGCTGTGTTTTAAGATGACGTGCATTAGACATGGCGGGGAGACAGTGGGTGACAGCAGATACGATCATTGACCTTAGCCTCAGCATCAGTACAGCCTCAGCGCCGTGGGTGAATAGAACCTGCAATGCTTCAGCTAAAATGTAAGGACACTGAAATGACTGCATCTTGTTGTATATATATTTTTATTGCAATAAATTATCAGCTACAGTGAACACAATGTTATGCTAAGGCAAATTTGGAGTTCGTTTAAGTTTTGTTTTTGTTTTTTTTTGTCAAACCCGAAGACAACACTGAGTTACCATGTTGTTCTTTTTAGTTTAATGTTGCCTGACAATTTGATGTTTGGATGGATGCTGGCAATGAGATGTGCCTAAGAATCACTTATCTTTTTTATTAATCTGTCTTTAGCCATCTTGCTACTACTTCGGTCTTTGTTGACTGACATTTTCCACAAAACGTTATTGTTAACATCAAGGACCAGCCTGCTCTCACCGAAAAAAAGTGTAATGATTGTCAATTCCGTTGACAACTCAGGTGCTCATCATTCTATTAAACTCATATGGAGAGGCTAAATTAACAGCATATTGTATGTAGTGCACATCATGCCCCACCAGAGGTCAATCTCTACTGGTGGAAAAGGCAACTGAGCTGAAAGACATGGCACCTGAGTGTGGTTGAGATAACAGGTTCGTTCGAGATGAGCCAGGCCTACGCAGATTCGATCACCGGCGATCGGCGCACAATGCATGCCGGTTAGTTTTGTGTCCGACTTCATCCCTTATTATTTTGCTTCTGTCTAGTTCGAATGAAGTATGTTTTATGATGAGTTAACATGGCAGGTGCGGGAGTTAGCGCTGCACACAAATCCCATCATGTACCATACAATTCATCAAACCTTCATACCTAGTGAACCTAGTGAAAATTTCAGGAGGGTATAAAGGTATGACGAAAGTAAATAACAACGAAGCCTAACTGAAGCAAAAGGGGAGATCAAATGATGTAGTACAAACAGCAGTCCACCAAAGGAGCTGGCCGGGAGAGAGAGGGATCAAAGAAACACAGGACTTTCACCAAGATTGCTACACAAGTCCCGTGTGAAACCAAAAGTCAACATATCAAACGTACCTATTTCAACCTTAAACCATGATATTTTTCTAAACCTAAAAAGTAGCTTTCTAACCCAGGTCTAACCACACAGTTTTAGAGCATGACTGTGACCCTTTTACAAAATTAAGCACGTTTTATCTCACGCTTAAAAACTGCGGAATGTTTGGAGGTTCATATACAGCTCAGGAAATTAAGCTCCAACCAGATTATTGCAACCGTTTCCGCAGTGGAAAGGAGCAAAGATATCAACTTTGCGAGCAAGTCTTATCTGATTGATAGTGGTCATGTAGATGTTACAGGTCCTGATTAGACCGACACAGTGGCCTTCAGCTACAAACTGTTGTGCTCTAGTGTTTTTGTGGTATTGTTACGTTTCATGATATTCATACATTTAGTCATCCACTGAGGTTCATCCATGTCAACATCTTTTTATTAATCATTTTTCACTAGATAACGGCAGAATTTCTCTGTAACACACTCTGTAATTTTGGTGTTAATCGGATAATGACCCACTACTTTCTTACGTCAAGGACACAAACACAGAGGGGTGCAGACCAGTGTAAGCTTGCACGCCCTTTTCTAGTAGACCATGCTTCATCCACCAAATCTTCTACGCTAGCATGCCTTCATCAGGGTTAATCACCACCCCAATAATGACCCAACCACCACTATCACGGGACACAAAAACTAGGCTATGATTCCACTGATAAAACCAGTCCAAACCCACAAGTGACCCTGTGTTACCATTTGACCACTTCAACTCCTTACATACACACACACTAACAAATAACAAATGAGAGCAGGCACACACACACACACACACACACACACACACACACAGCTGCATTTTAAAGAGTCAATTAGCCTTTGAAAACTTGACGACTACTCACTTTTAGAGATGGGAAGTGTTTCCTCCAGAGCACTGACATCCACAGCATAATGCCATTTAATAAAAACATTATCAAACTTAATATAGGAAATATAATGACTCAGCACTTTATCTCACTGTTAATTACAACATCACATCTCTTAATGAAAACCCACTGTGTGTACGTGTGTGTGAGTGTTTGGCTCACTTAATGAAAATACTGTGTATGTGTGTGTGTGTGTCCGTGTGAGTGTGTGAAATCAAAAACAAGTCCTTTATTAAGTATGAAATTCACACCTGTTATGGAAAACTACCTTGAGGATATACGTGCGCAAACACACACACACACACACACACACACACAACACACTCAAAAAAATGCATTAATAAGCAGACAAAGAACAACTTGACAAAGACATTTGCACATTTACATTTCTGCGCTTACATCTATACAATCAAGTGAACACTGACTCTGAAACACACATGCAGAAAACAAATGACTGCTCAGCTAAATCGCGATCATTAATTAAATTAATTAGCAGGACGTTCTTTTGTGTTTTGCTGCCCTCAACTACTGTACCAGCCTCCTCCCCCTCTCCGACCATCGGGAAGAACACTGAGTGGGGGTGTACAGTACATATCCATTTGAGAGATCTACACCACTTGGCTGTTTCATTTATTTTGCTGATTTAAATAAAGGTGGATTTAGACTTGTTAATGTGTTTGGTAATCACATTATTGAGGAGAAACTGCTGTAGCTTATAACTTTATTCCATGATGCTTTAACAGCAATGAAACCTTGCTGTTGATGACCTTGATGAAACCTTTCACTGACAAACAAAATATACTAAATCTTGAATGCCTACAAAATCCTACAGTACTATAAACCTTTATGACATGGCTTTACAAATCGGAACAAAAATTTAGCCTCTCCTGCCTTTAATTAATGCCATTAGGTTTCCATAGACGAAAACATTCTTTCATTGAACAGGAGGAATTCTTTAATAAATTAGGACCAAATGACAAATGGACTGCACTTTCGTATAAAGCACTTTTCTACCTCAACAGATGGAAAAATGCTTTATGATTTGCCTCTGATTTATCCATTCACACACACACACACACACACACACACACACACAAACCGCCTGCTTATCAGGTGACAATTTGTGTTTCAGTGTCTTGCACAAGGACACTTTAACATGTGGACAGGAGGAGCGGGGCATCAAACCGGCAATTAGTAGACAACCCTCTCTACCTCCTGAGAGACAGACACCCCAACGGAAAGGAATAGAAAAGTTTCTGGCTATGTAACAGCTGCCACTGGAACATACTGCAATTTACTGCTTTGACCAACACTGACATCACCAAACAAGTTTTGTATAATTGTACACGTATGAAATCTGGGTTTTGCTTCCACTCGGACATTTGCATAAAAAATAAATAAATAAATAAAAAAACACTGTAGTTAATGTCTTTTGGCAACAAACGGATGACAGAATTTGGCGAGAGCAGAACAAGTGACGCTTTATCCTCTTTTCCTCTCACACACTACAACCAGCAGACTCACAGCAGGATGTAAAGATTCCATCACATGGCTGATTTTCCTTTTTGTTGAAAAAATGGAGAACGGGATTCACTGTGATTCCACCATAGGAAATGTATATGTAGAAGAATTAAATCTTTATATTAAAAATGGATGTCACAGTCATTAGCTGTGTTTTGTCAGTGCCAAGACAGGTCTGAGGCATCAGCTACAAGTGTGTAGATTCAGACTCGAGAAATGTGAGAGTATTCAGAGATGCTGGGTTATTGCTAAGGATGCAGCGAGACATTAGAGTTGGTTGGGCACTGTATGTCGCTGTCCTATTAAAAATGAGCATGATTCAAAATCAAGTATGCATACGTTCAAAGGACCACGATTAAGACTGAACATTTTTAAATCAGTTGGAATGAGTAAATATATGAGTGCTCTGTAGTTCAAACTGCAAACTGTTAAAAACTGCATCTGGCATGTGAGGTGTTGAGCACAGAGGGAAAGAACACCAAAAAGAGAAAAAGAAAGTTAAGATGACGTCCTACCATTGTCGCTGTCTGACTTGTTCTCGTGCTCGGTGTCGGTGAGAGTCAGCACAGAGTTGGAGCGGCTGGACAGACAGGAACTCCTCCCTGACGATTTACCCAGACCCCCGCGGCCCCACAGCCTCATGGCGCGCTCTGGCGACATCACAGCCTGACTGTCGGTATCCAGGTCCGGGCCTGTGCCGACTGAGAAGCCACGGTGGGGGAGGCCCATCTCGGAGCAGAACGCCAGGCCACGACGTGAAGGCGGCTCGCAGATTCCCAGCTGACGGAGACTGAAGTGCTGACCTGAAACAGAAACAGATGGAGATTTAACTACTGTGTGGAAATGTGAGTATTTTATTATACATTATGGTGAGTGCATGTCTCACTGCTTATTGCTTATTACTATAAATATTAAGAATTTCATTTTATATATTTATCTTTTATACCAACTTCATTACAAGATAAAAATCTGACATTTACATCAATATATACATCTTTAAATGTTCCTTCAAATATGAATGATGATAAGATAAAGACAAGTCCATGATAACTTCCCAATGGTGATAAAAACACATGATGTTACAAGATGTCTTTACACAAGAAATACTTTATAGTAAAGCTTTGGAAAAATAAGCTGAAAAACATATGTGTTTTTAACTGATTCTACATTGTTAAATTAAAAAAAAAGAGACATAACCCTGACATTCATGTTCTCTTCTCATCTCCTAGATTATTTATATGCAAAAGAGTTTATTGCCTGATGCTAAATTAAGTCGTGAAAAATCACAGTTTCACAGAAGCCAAGGATGTGTCTTCCACTTGTTTGTTTTGTCTGACTAAACAATCCGTAAAATAAAAATATTAAATGTACAAAAACATGTAAGTCCTTCTTTCTTTGACTTTGATGAAGCCTCTGTGGTGTTGAAAAATCTGATCGCACGTTTAAAGGCTGTAAATGAATCAGTGTGCTCCACTCCTTTTTTCTCCCTTGGAATTTAAATCCTCATATTTGTGAAGCTGGAACCAGATATAACCAGATAACATCTGACAGTTTTGCTTGATAAATTACTTGGATTAATCTATCATTAAAACTGCTCTCAATTAATTTTCTGTTAAGCGACTAATTGATTAATTGTCTGACTGTGTCAAACCATCACAGACACATGTGGTCTTGCTTTTGAGTGTGAGAATGTGGCAAAGACGATCTCAGTTAAAAAAGGAAAACACACACGCGCAGACACACACACACACACACACACACACACACACACACACACACACACACACACACACACACAATGACAGCAGCTGCTACCCGTAGAGTGAGCCTGACTCATGCAGCATCTCACTTATTCTATTGCGAAGAAGAAAAGCCTTGGCCCTGGTTAGGGACTGTAAAACCACAGCAATGCTTTCAGGGAGGACAGTGGTTGAAAAAGAAATTATAGAAGACAATTCTAGCCGTGGAAATAGAAGCAGGAACGCAGAAGATGAACCAGACAGAGAAGGTGAATACTTATTGACTAGATCCCTTAAATCCCATTTAGTCATTACAGGAGAGGAGACAGATTACCAGCGCTTTAAGCCTGGAGACTATTAAAATATACACTGTGAAGGTAGCGCAAGTCACATGAGGACGCATGTCATTGCTACAGATTCTTTGATACCAGTTACTCAGAAAAAACTGTAAAAAAACAAGAAGACTCAAGGCTGAAACTGATGTAATTTTGAATCACAAAAGACACATATAAAACCAAGACTGTGGCAAAGAAATAAAAAAGAAACAAATATAAAAGTTTCAGTAATGGAATATGTTTTTATATCTTCAAAAGGTCAGCAGTTGACAGCCATCTTATACTTTAGACTGCTGTATTTTTTTAAAGTGTATGACGAACCCGTAATAAATCAACCCGTCAACTCTTATGTCAAAACCCTCAGCTATAAAGCGCCCAACTATTCCAAGATTAGAGTCATGATGAGCCTCTGATTAATGATATAAAATCAATTGATACAACACTGGTTATTAATGAAGAAGCCCTAATCTGTTTGTACTTGTATTAATTAGGATGCTCATTAGTTGATGCAGAAACGTTAACTACTCTTTCTGGGGTCCACACAATTAGACAGAGACAAATACTTCCACAAAAATATGCATTCATGAAGATTATTACAATTCTCTTTGGTGTAAATTAAATACATTTTTCATGGTTTATATGATCAAAGATGCAAAATGATGTTTCTCAAATTTCATGTCTAAAAACTGATTGATGAGTAAGGATTTGCAGTTGCTTAATGGATGCAGAGCTGTATGCCTTTTCTGTGATTATATTACATCAAACTTTTTTTTCAGTTCCCCCAAAAACCAAAATGAACAAGGTTAATAATGGGTGTTTCAGTAGGGGCTCTTTCTTTCTTTTTCTTTCTTTCTTTGTCTTCCTTCCTTTTTTTCTTTCTTTCCAAAAGAGAAATCTTTAATATTTGAGAACATGCAGACTAGGGCAAGTATTTCATAGTGGATTATAAATTCAAAATACTTCTTTTCATTAAATTTAATAAATCATCAGGAGTAACTCTTTTTACATCGACTGGAAATGAGCTGAAATCAGGTTCAAATAACACGTGTGATAATCCTTTAAAATATAAATGAAAAGAAGACAAACAAATCATCTGTAGAATCTCAGTATGTGCCTCTTCATCTTTAATCAGCTAATGAAAAGGGAAATTATAAAAGCTTTCCGTAATTAATGGCACAACAAGAGATAACGAGTGCTGCCGTTCAATTAAAAGTTATATTAATTTTAAATGAGCTCCAATTAGGCCAGCAGTGAAAACGAAGGAGATAAGATGATTGAGTAATTATGACTTTTTCATTTCTCAAATATTGACGCTGTGTTAATTGGAACTTGAGAACAATGAATGCGCTTCTGTGGTTAGGCTTTTTTTTTTTCTTTTAATGTGCTATTTTTACAATTTTCTCTATTTCTTTCACAAGACTTTAATGTGTCACTTTCAGTGATTCATTATACTGTAGCTATCAGCATACATAATTTTATTATTAAAATGATTCAACAGCTCTTTCCACTACCCCATCTGACCTGCATCTATCCATATTCACACTGTTAATGTGTTTTCCCCAAATGTGTAAACAACAAAACAACAAAAAGCAAAATACAAAGCATAAAGATTTACATTAACGCAGGACATGTAAATCAGACATTACAGAAACACCTGACTAAATCCATACTAAGACACTAAAGACAAATCAATTCACAACTGGCAGAACTGAGCAATGTAAACATTTAAAAAAAAAAAAAAAAAAAACAACGGAGAGGAAATTAACATGACATTTCAAGGAGCTGATGGCAAGGCTACCAAAAGAACACCTGTTTAGTTCAAAATACACTATTCTGAGTGTTGTTGCTTTAAGCGGAGGAGGCACGGGGAGCATATGTGTGGGTGCATGTGGACTCTCACCTTGTCTGTTATAATCATCCTGTTCACGGTGAACCATGTCCTTGTATCCCTTTGTCGTCCCGTACAGCAACCTGTCAACAACCAAGGACAAATGCCGTCAGTTGTGTTACTATACTAAAGGACAGTCCTTCAGAATAAATCCAGCTTTGTTCTGCCCTTTTGTTGCATTCACAGGCACCAACGAGTTGGAATTACAGTTAGGCATCAACAAAAACAAAAGACGGCAAAACAGTGTCAAGGCTGATCACTGCTAGTGGTGGAGAACAATTGTTCTCTACAGCTGGTGCAATAATCCTGCTTGAATGGATCACAACAGTTAGTAAAAGCTCAACTGTATATTGCTCACTTGCTCATAGTACTGTTGGATGTACTGTTATAGGGTGACGGGTGCTGGGAGCATCTTGAAACTCAGTGCAGAGGCCACAAATTAAAGTGAAGTGAGTTATATTATGCAATCTGAGAATATGGCTTGTTACAGCTTAAGAGCTAATAACTGAAAGAGTGATTAAAAAGGACAACAGGAAATTAACTGGGACATTAAGTCCAGCTGTATTTCCGAAGTTAACAAAATGCATGTTCTTTACGAGTCTGCTGCATTGTTCACTCTCCTCTCTTCCTGAAATAGAACAACACGGGTCATATTTTTTGTCAATATGATCTGCTTTAATATCATTTACATACATACCTGACAATAGTTAATTAACACACAGCAAAAACTATGTCCTCAACTCAGGTGGGTGGCTCGCACACACACAAAACCACAATGAGGAGAGAGAAACATTTGGGAGACGACATTCGAGAACTACAAGCAGATGGAATTGGTTTAAAATTAAAATTATATTCTTTTATATTCTTTTTTTCAGGAATCCATGGAAGTAGCATTTAATTTACATTTCACTGTTCTGCCTGTCAGATGTATAATGTATGTCCTTTACTGATTTTTGTTGGATAATCGAAGGTTGCTGGTAAAAAAAAATGTGGCACTGTGGTGAAATTGATTTTCATTCACTGAGAATAAAGCAGCCCTAATGTGGTTCAATCATCAGTAATCAGCACAACTCCAATAAAACTCCAGTAAACGTTCAAACTATATTCATATATAACATCTACTGCACCGTATCTACACTGCTCTTCCAGGAAACTAGCCTAAAACACATGTTTCGAATATTATCAGGTCTTTACTGCGAATGGCTGTTATCAGTTGTGATTACTGCCATTATAATCCTTCAGAGGGGACGACTGCAGGAGGCCAGAAAGTGCATGTACAACATGTCCCTTTTAAACTCTTTGTTAAAGTTGTGAAACGGTGGCAGTTTGGTGAGGTTTAGCACAAAAACTATGCCGGTTTAGGAAAATATCATCATTTGGGTTAAAATAATTACGTGTGTGGCGTAACTTAACTTACCCTAAGTATGTGACACTAATTTTGCTAACTTATGCATCTAAATTAAACATACTGATAATAAATGATAATAATAATATCACACTTTATTTGTATAGCACTTATGAAAACACAGTTACAAAGTGCTTTATAAGACAAATAAAATAGCATACACCATCAAGATAAAAACAGCAATAAAACCATTAAACGTAGGCTAAGACCAGATAAATCAGAGTGTGTAATAAAGATAAATTATTAATAAAACTGATTGAAAAAAAAAAAGGATTAAAAAAACTAGACACACAACAGATTTACTGTAAAAAAAAAATCTGTTCTGTTGCCGCAGAAACAGTTCAGAGGGTCTACACTACACTACAACAGGGCTGTGCTGTATTTAACTGCAGAGACTCTGCCCTCTGCCTGTGTGTTTTTATTGTCATCTTATTTCACTGTTTTTGGGCGTTCCTGGGCACAGTAGGTGCAAGTGAGGTCAGGACTTTATAAAAAGGTAGCGACCAGCTGTCAGATCATAAGTAGCAAAGATCCAAGAGGAAGAGAAAGAGGGACAGGACACCTAAAAAGGCATATATAGGGAATAAGAGTGAGTCTGGCTTTCACTTTCGCTGACGATATTGTTTACAAACAGTAAAAGTAAAGTGATAATGTTTACTATTGCCTGTCTGCCATCCACTACTACATACTTATATTTATTTATCAGCATTTTTATCCTCAATGAATGTCCTGTGTTTTTATGTTCGTTGTTGGAATGCATCACTTGAGAGTCGCAACTACTTCATCGTATTCCTATGCAATGACAATAAAGACTTTTTATACTTCTAGACTAGGCTTCTAACCGACAATTCCTAAAACACATGCCGTTAAATCTATGCTCCCGATGACAACTGCTAACAGCTTTTTAATGGGCTGATAACATTTGAAGCAAGTGCCTAAAACTGTCTCTCAATATGACATGTTTTGATGAAATTATCAGTATAACCAGGAAGTGCTTTAGACTGATCATGTTGGTTCAAACTTTCTTATGAGACAAGAAATAACAGCTTAGGGAAGCAGAAATCACCCACAGTAAAAGGTAGCTTTTATAGTCAAGTCTGCTGTCTGCAGTGGTTTGTTTAATGGTGTGCAGACATGGAAAAAAAGTATTAATAATTGTATGATCCTCCCGGTGAAGAAACGCTGAAGCTTTCAGTTTCTCTCTGAAGTTACCAAACACACTGTAGGTCAAATTGTCTACTCAAGACAACATTATTCAAAGATCTGTTTTTGTGCTTTACACAGCCATGACACAGCCCCAGTATTATCCACTGAGTTTATCAAAATGGAACATTATAATGTGTGCAACTCCATTTCTAACCTGGTCTGGTCTTGGTGCTGGTCAAAGGCCTTGAGTGTTTCACTGGAGGAGTAGGACTTCTGAGTGGGGACCCGGAGTCCCTGGGAACCAATTGCACAGTCTTCACTGTCCCCTGATGAACCTAGCATGGATAGAAACACACACAAGCAGATACACACACATACTGTATATAAGCACAAAATCATGCAAACACACAGATAACAGACACTGTTGTCCTTCCTCCAGGCTGGATTGTGTTATTTACAGTTCCCAGTCTGTTTAAGTGACACTCTCAGACATGTACATACAGTATAAAGCAGCTATGAGATGCCATTCTTGATGAGTTTACTGTACTTTATGTCTATTTGAGTTTTAGAATGATTCTGGAGCTACTCAATATCTCAGTACAGCTCTGGTCAATATTCACACCAAGCACACAAATATAATTTTTTCAAGTATCTTTGAGAGCACACAGAGGGTCCTTTGGCACATGGACTTTTTATTTATAAGAGCAGATGATTTATTTGTTGAGGAGACAGTTTCACTGGCTGCAAGCAGGATGATTCTCACCTTATTCATTTTGTCTCCAACACAAACTATAATTCTGTCCGAAGTGCAGTAAATATTCTATGGCTCCTGGAGATCAGCTCCAGAGTTGTAGGTTGATCTATGGAGGACTGCTCTCTCAGCAGCTGGACTAAGTACAGCCTCAGGCCAGCTGGAAAAATCACCCAGGACCTCTCTCATGTACTGCACAATGAATATCAACGTCTGCCTTCTGGGAAGAACTGCAAGCTATTCAGATGTATTTTTTGGCCCCATAACTTTCCGAGCACATCAACTGATCTCACACACACACACACACACACACACACACACACACACACACACACATAGATGCACGCTTGACAGTGACTGTCTAAGCACTGTAATGCATCTTTACAGCACTGTCTGCATGGTGCTTTCAGTTGTATGAAACCAAATTCATTTTAAATGTGCCACACTGCCACAGTTCTATGCGAACCCTCAACTGGTTGTGATCTGATTGGCTGTGAAATGCTTGGCAGTACATATTGTACTTTAGGTTTGGAGGTAAATGAGTGTCCCTTCACATTTCAGCTCTTTCAAAAAGAGTTCACAGAGTGTTGATTAAGCCTATCGCTGCAAGGGAAAGCTCTCTGAACTTCGCAGTAAAACCAGAGCTATGACGTCTGTAGCAACTTCCCCGCACTGGCACACCAGAAGTGATGCGTTTCACATAAACAAGCCAGAGCTAAAGAGGACAGGAAGGGAGGAGAGACCGTAACGATGGAAGAGCTAGGAAAATGGCCAAAGCTATAGTGGAGAATGCTGAGAAGCGTCCAAGAAAAGTTTCTGAAGTGGATGTTCCAGATAAAAAATAAATTTGGTGTTCAGAAGACAGATTAAAGAAAAAGAAAGCGTTCGACAATGAGGACAAACATTGATCACCATTGGTGTAGCGTTTTTTTTTTTTGTTGGCGAGCGCTCACAGAAGAGAAGGGACTAAGGGCACACACACTGCACTTTACCGTTCAAAACGTGCATGTACAGAACGGGCCAATTGCTGCTTAAAGGTTTCTCGAGAGCCACGCATCCAAACAGATTTGTAAAGAGTGCTCCTGGGGGCAGATGCAGCAAGATAGAAGTTCAACACCGCTAAAAAATGTGATCTTCTCACACTTTGATAAACACTTGGTTTGTCAATGGAAGGCAAAGTTGAAATATATTGTATGTGAGTGGGATTTGAGAGGATCTGATGTCGGATATCACACATCAGCAGCAGCATGTTTCTACAGAGCAGACAAATGAAACATTGACTCTAGAAAGGGCTTTTTACATTTTTACATTACCTGAAGGCCATGATAGGTTTAGGAGGGGTTAGGAAAGAGGTATTCAGTTGATGCTGTTTTCAACCTCACTGCTAGATGTCACTAAATCCTACACACTGCACGTTTAATATATATTTTTCAGTATCATACAGTATGTCAGTGGTCCCTAATTTTAAGGCCGGCAAAAGATCTCTGAGTGCAACTGACCCTCTGACTGACTCGACTAAGTAATGACTGAAGAAACAAACAATTGAGCAAATAAATGAATGACTGTAAGACAGATTGAGCTAACCGAGCTACTCACCAGTGTAAGGTCCCTCCTTGTCTCTGCGGCCCTTGGTGAGTGAGCAGTATGGACGTCGCTCTTTCACTTCCATAGTGCTTCTGCTTGTGCTGCTGGCAAACATACAGGCATGCTGCTGTACAGCTACGTAGACAGAAAGACAGACAGACAGACAGGCAGAGAGCAGAAAGAAAGACAAAGAGAGATATAGGATGAAGACAGAGAGAGAGCGTCAGGGTTGTTGGACTCCACCTGCAGACACACAGAGAGACAAAAAGGAGTAATCAATGACAAAGTCAAGGAATGAATGATGAGCGATGACTGTTACATTTTAAACTGACATCAGGGTGTGTTAATCATCAACTACAACAACAGTGTATGCAGTGGGTGCTCTTGTGGTGACTTGATTAAAAATAGCAGCAGCACACTCTGTGTTTCGTTCATTCTCATTAGTTGACATGGATACCAAAGAGACATGTTCTGCAAGCTGAACATGTCCAGTTTGTTCGTAAAGCTTTGCACAAATAGGGACAGATAGGCAGAGGCCAAGAGGCTAATTCATATTTACAGTCAGGTTAGATGGAAACTGATTTGCAGGCTTGTTTGATCAGACATTCACATGTCATGTTGTATGTCTCCATTCATTTGGCTCATCAATTCCTCTGTAAATAGATTCTTTATTCATAAATTTAATGAAGTTTCCCAGTCCACTGAATAGCAAACCCGCCTCAAAGAATCACATTAGTATGGAGGTCGCAAAGCTGCCCTCATGCCCCTTAGTGTAAACCACATGTACCTGCACGCATAGCTGCACTGACATCTGTTTCATCACAGCGTGCTTGAACAGTTAGCTGCTCTCCTTATGAATGTAAATGAATCGTCACCTCACTGTAACACTTTAACCTGTCTTTAAGATGTCAGGCTGTCACTGTCACTAGCCTCAGGAGAATTCTCCACCAGTGCAGTACCAAAACTTAAGTGTGGTTTCTAAAGTTGACCCACCAAAACTGACAGGACGAGTTAACTCATACAGTGTTTCTTAGGGGTGATCTATCCTGGAAAGCATTGTGATCATTGATATTTTATTTGCACAAACCAAAACAGTAGAGCAGGTCATGCAAGGGGACAAATTTGGTTGTACTAAAAGACTCTGAGACAAGAGCTGTGTTTGTTGTCCTTAAAGTTATGCTTTACATTTTGAGAGGAGGACAAATCAAAACCATAAAAACCCTCTGATAGTTCATAATGTGAATGCATGTAACTTGATTGTGCCATCTGGCATTTAATGTATATAAACAAAAACATAAGTGAGTGGGGTGTGGGTGGCAGCACATTTCTTCATCCATATTCTCTTTAGTTGCATTACACAACACAGAGCTGTGCAGAAAGAGAGTGTGAATGCACATAAAGTCAATGCCAAATTGTAAAAAGAGGCAAACAGAGGCACATCTCACCTAATTGTTTAAGTAATCTATTCAGCACTAATGTCAAATACCCTTATGCTGTTTTGAGGATTGCTGGTTTAGTTGATCTCATATGATTGCCAATTTAATATCTTTGTGTTTCGAAGCGTTTGTCAGACAAAGACAAACATTTTGAAAATGTAACCTTGGGCTCTGGGAAACTGTGAGGGAAAACTTTCACTATTATTATATTTTTTTTTATTCTAAACTATTCATAGATCTAACAAACAAACAAAAACCATTAAATGCTTCTTTAATTCTTTAATTCACTGATGGCTGTTTTAAGCCAAAAGACAAAAAGAGCAAAAACATTTCAACTATTGAATTCATACAAAAATACCATGCATGCATTTGGGGGAGAAATTTATCTTGGCTTGAGAGGATGGGAATTGACAAGATTTTACTGAGTGTTATCGATCCAAGTCTTTATTGATTCCCCTATTGGTCCCTGATCAATTTCCTGTGTGGAAAAAAGTAGGCCTACATAGGCTTTTAGCAACTGTTTTATCATCTCTAAGTCCAAACAAAGTGTACATGAAATGACAGATTTGTTTTCATTTAGGTTTTCTTAGTAAGAGAAAAAAATCTGCTCAGCCTGTCTGCATGCTCGATTAGCAGTGCCACTGATGTGTAGAGTGTCAGATACATGGCATTCCTGGATTTTAAACCCAAGTTGCTTAGCAAGATGTTTCAGCATGTTGCTGCCGTTTCCTCCCTTACTTGAAATTATAATTTTGCAGACATTACAAGCAACAGCATTGTCATTTTTGTTTGTGAAATAAAGCTACACCTTGGACTGTTCCTTCGTCTTCTTGTTGCACGTTTCTGGCAGCATATACCTCAGTTTGACATCATTGTTTTGCAACACGCAACTGTCAGAAAACCATGCCAATATTAATAAAAGAAATTCATAAGCTTGGAAGCACACGATTAAGATGGATCAGAGGATTTGGAACTGGTTCTTAACTGAAACTGGTTCTCGATTCTCATAGGACGGTTACTTACATTAGTCCATGACATTAACCTGACAAGAAGACTCTCTAAATTATCATAGCTTAGCCTTCATGCAGAATTGCTGATTGTCAGTTTATAAAAGGCACAGTTGCCAGGCTGGCTGTTTTTTGTGCTGTTCTTTATGCTGAGTTATAAGTAATGAGGTAGAATTGATCCTGAGATGGGACAGTAAGCTGATGGGATGGATCCACAGCCTGTCAGCAGTTCTTTGAGTCATGTGTGCCTCTTTGGATACACGTAGAGTCACCAGCTGCTGTCACTGGGGAGTTTTACAGTGAGAGCTTAACATGAGCCTCGGTACAGTATATCACCTGGAAGCAGCTCAAATACAAATAAATCAGTGCTGGCCTTTCAAAATGGGTCCAGCTTTCATTTTTTAATAGGTGGACAGAAAAGAAGGAGCGGGTGAGAAAGTTAGAGCTGGAATTTTATTTTGGGTGACCACACAGAAACCCAAAGGTTGTTAGAGGAAAAGAGGCAGGCACATAGGCAAGAAACGAGAATGAGAGATAACACAGGTTATAAAAGCCAAGTGTGATAAATATGTGGGGCAGTATTATTTTTGACTTCCTTTTGACTTGAGACAACAGTGAATTCAGACACAAGACAAGAAAGGTCAGACAAAAAAGTCAGTTTGCAAGAAGAGACATACAGAGAGGCTGAGCAATGCTGAGAGAGAGGGGGAAGTAAAGACAGCCAGTAGTGGTCAGACAGCTTTATAAGCCGGCAACTTAATCTGAGACACTGAGCCTTAAATCCCCTACCTTCTGGACCTGCATGCAAGTGTGTATGTGCATGTGTGTGTGTGTGTGTGTGTGTGTGTGTGTGTGTGTGTTATTATTAAAGTGTATGTTTGTTTGTGTGGTTGTATCATAATGCACTTTGCTGTCCAGACTACTTGGTTGAGGTATTCGGTGCCGTTATAGTCTTATTGTTAATGACAGCAGGACAAGAAGGACTAAGGCTGCTCTGAAGCAATATTGATCCAAGTCATTAATTTATCATGCCTGCGTATTTCTATTCAGATTATTGTGCCTGTTCTAGCACACATAGAGCCTGAACCCTTCACATCAGAGTGTTCACTTAACCTGACCTACAGGCCTTTGCACTGTAGAGGATCACCAGGGGAACCAGGAGGGAGCCTGTGCAAACATAATAAGAACATGCAAAGTATAAAGTAACACTCACCATGGAGCCACTATGATGCCAAGTGCTAATGAGATACATGATATTCATATATTAACTGCTGATCTGCATTGGGGTGGATAATCGTGGTGTGCCATGCCGTGAGCAAGGGCTGTGTTGGCGGGGGGCCCCTGAATGATTCAGAGGAACAGGAGGTGCTGTATATATTTATTCTCTCAGAGCTGTTGTTTAGCATCTTTTTTTCTTATAAATTGAACCTGAACAGAAAAAAGTAATCCCTTACATTAAAAATGGACTTTTGTTTCATGCCTATTATAATACAGAATGCATAAGACGTTACTAACTGACAGTATCTGGTCCATTTACACCATAGGGGGGTTTTCATTCAAGATGTCGGCACGCATAGTCGCAGCGACCCGGAGCTCTCCCTGTTCGGCTGCTTTTACTGTTTTATTGTTTTTACTTACTATTTATTACATATCTTAAAAATATAGATATAGATGTGGATGTGGTCATGAGGATGATGTGATGAGCGGGTGCCAACCTATCTACTTACCTACCTACGACACCTACCTATGACATCCATTCCCTCAGAGCATGTTTTAAACTGATGCTATGGAAATAAAGTGTCAAAAAGTCTATTCCAACCTCTATTGTCTCTTATATTGGTCACTAACTCATCACTTTCTGCAACTGCTGCACATGTTACACCTCTTCCTAGGATACAGAGAGCAAGCAAACATTGGCAGATGGAGCATGAAAAAGTGTCCAGATATACTTCGAGCGACAACGACATTCAGAAAGCCTATCAAGCCCTAAGCAAGCCAAGGCAATGGATTGCAGTTGTTTTGAAAATAGGTTGGTACAGTACATGTGGTTTACATTAAAATAGAGACAGGGCGTGTGGGTTTTCCTTTCATTTCATTTAATCTAATTTCGTTTCAATTCAATTCAATTCAACTGATTCAATTCAATTCAATTCAATTTGATTAAATGTAACTCAGTTCGACTTATTTATTCAGTTCAATTCAATTCAATTGATTAAATTCAACTGATTCAATTCAATTTAATTTGATTCAATTTGACTCAATTCAACTAATTTATTCAGTTCAATTCAATCCAATTGATTCAATTCAATTCAATTGATTCAATTCAATTCAATTTGATTAAATTTAACTCAGTTTGACTCATTTATTCAGTTCAATTCAATTCAATTGATTCAATTCAATTCAATTTGAGTCAATTCCACTAATTTATTCAGTTCAATTCAATTCAATTGATTCAATTAAATTCAATTCACTTGATTCAGTTCAATTCAATTCAATTGATTCAATTCAATTTGATTCAATTTGACTCAATTCGACTCATTTATTCAGTTCAATTCAATTCAATTGATTCAATTCAATTCAGTTTGATTCCATTCAAATCATTTATTCAGTTCAATTAAATTCAATGCAATTCAATTCAATTCTATTTGATTCATTCCAAAGGAAATTCCTGTGACAGAGAATGCTTCAAATTACAGTAACTCTAAGCAGAGTAACCACAATTTAAGAATCAAAACCAGTAACAACCAGCGGGTCAGGGTCACTCACTGGGCCCAGTTTTAGAAACATTAGAGTATTAAATATCTGGCGAAATAAACAAATATAACAAGATTAAGTGTTTCAAGGAGCAAAAGCAAAACCAGTGACTCAGAGAGTAACAATATGAGTAAGATATGTATGAGAGTTACTAAAAATGAACTAAAATGGTGGATAAAACAGACTGTGCCTGGTAATCAATGTTATATTGAATATGATAACAATGAGGAGTAGTATGCACATGACTGAGGAAATGATATTGCGCTACATTTATGGCTGACAGTTGTGGCTTTGACATCCTGACATCATTGGGAAACACTGAAACATTCTGACATTTGCTCCTTCACATGGCGTTCAGTTAGGAAGATGTGTTAGAGGGCATGATATCAGTTTCATGAAGAACTGCTTTTGCACACACTATCATTGATTAGAGCCATTTTAATAGAACATTTGTGAACTTCGATGATCTCAAAATATACACTGACTGTACAAAACAACAACAGCAAAACAAGACAACTTGTCATGCATTCCAACAATATGTTTTAGGACATTTAAATGTTGTGGTTTGGCTGAGATGTGACTGAGAATCTGTTCTGTTTGGTTTAAAGCGAGGAATTCATGTAATTATAGCTCATTCATAGAAGAGTGAATGAATAACTGAAAAACACTACTGCTCATTTCAGTTAGATTATGAATTAAAGCATGGGAAGTTGATCAGTCGACCTTGTCGTTGCAGCTTGATTTAAACCTGGAAAAAAAAAAAAAGCCCCTTGCAAACGGGAGCTTAAAAGCACAGGTTCTATTATTACCTCCGCCAAGCAGGAGGTTATGTTTACAGTTTGGTTTGTTTGTTTGTCAGCAGGATTATGGAAAAACCACTGGCCCAATTTTCATGAAACTTGGTGGACGGTTGAAGTATGGGCCACGGAAGAACCCATTCAATTTGGGAGTGGGATCTGAATCACAGGTCAGATACACACATTATTTTTTACTTTTGTTAACATTGCAAGATTGGGCATTTGGCCTTGGCAAAGGTCTGTGCTTGCCAAGTGCCTTTCCAATTTTATTTGCTCTTCCAGCTGTATACCATACCTACATGGAAGGTATGAGTTAGAAATTGATTTCCAGCTTTGGAAACTGTGTCCACTTGTCCATTTTCCAACAATAACAAAATGCAATCCAGAGAAATCTAAAGGTGCATTACACAAATATGACCAAGGATGAAGACAATGTACATGCTGGTCTACAGTAAGTGTATATTTAGTTCTGTATGTTCTGAGATGAGAGTGCCTGTGATGATGTGCTTATAAGTATTTCAGTGTGTTTGTTGTTATGGGAAACGGAGTGTGAGGATACCATGTATGTTTGTGGACACGCATTGTGTACACAAATGGGCTAGAGCTTTGAGGAGGCATTTTTCTAACAGCTTACCACAGTAGAGCTGTACGCCGCTGCTTCTGTTAATCACTCTGCTATTAATTTTTATGTTCAGTGAACTGCACGGCTTCAAGGGCTCCCAAGAATACACACATTATGCGCTCAGTGACATCCCTCCCTATTTCTTTTTCAATCGCCTCTATTTCACTCTATCTTTTATTCATATCTCATCTCTCTTTCCTGCCTCTTTTGACACATCATGAATGATGATTGGAAATTGGAAAGTCACAAACAGACAGAGAGATGTCTTTAACAGAAGAATGTCCCATTCTCTCTATAAATGACCTCTGCATCGCAAATTCTGTAATAAATGGACAGAAAATACACACAATGTATTAAAGTCAAGGAAAAATTAATTGCACATATATTTCTTTAATACTAGGAAGGTTTAGAGGATATTTATTTGCTGGTGTTATTGTCCCTCCATTGAGAAAGGAAAATTATCACCTTGCTCTTGACTGGCAGCTCCATGATTTTACATAGGAAACAAATAAAATGTGTCTACATGCTGTGACAATAACCCTATAATGCAACCTTGGAAAGGGTCATTCTGCAAAATCTTTTGCTACAGTCGTTAATTCTTTCTTTTTGAGACTTAAAATAATAATTTCCATATTTCTATTTAAGGCTTGTAATTGTGTGTTGGAACATTTCTACATGCAGCAGGGAAACAACAGATCCCCATCTGGCCGTAGACGCTCCTGGCTTTGTATATTAGCCTCAGCACCTGTTGACTGAATCTGAATAGATGAATTAGACGTGATTTGAACACAGCAAGACACTGAAACACAGGTGCATAGCAACTTCCTGATATCTCAAAGGAAGTGTCCAATCGCTCCCAACAGGTGAGGCAGCCGCTGTGCGTCTCCAACTCTTGTTGGAATAAAGCGACTCAGACAAGCTCTGTAAATTATTCAATCAACTTGTCTCTGTTGAGGAGGCTCTTGGGGAGTGCTCAAATTGAGTAGCTCCTCAACTTTGAAGGAGAAGCTCTTGTTTTAGAAAGCGTCTTAGTTTTTTTTTTTCCCTAATCAATGGGCAACGCAATCTGTGCTCAATATGTAGAACCTCTTTTGTCACAGTCTGCACACAACAGCTGTCTAAGCTCAGTCAAAAGCACAACTCCACCTAAAAGACATAAGATGCTGGCTCACCATTTTAGTCCTCATTCTTCTCCTTCTGGCTGGTTTACAAAACAGCACACTGTGTTAGTAATGCTCACAGCTGATGGGATGTCAGCTGGGTTATAGTGTGTGAATGCCACAAGTCAGGCCTCCTGCTGTCACTTTCAGGGATGAAATGGTTATTTCTTCCACAAAGGCATGATCACTTTGCCTTGATGTTAAGGCAGCTAAGAGTTGTTAACCTCAGCAAACTCAGCTCAGTAATCCCCCCAAGCCACATCAGTGTCCTCTGTTAAAGATACGACAAATATGAAACGATTACAGTTATTAACATAATCTAATGTCAGTCTTACACAAAACAACTTTTTACGCAATTTGACTGACACAGACAAATTTCTAAAGTTGATTTAAAATCATTTGAGTTTTACCTCAGTTGGTGCACACTCTTTTGAAGTCGATTCTTTTGGTGTAAGATGGTCATAAAACTCAGTTCGAACTGTCTTGAGTCAGTCTTTTTATGGTCCTGATGTTCTGACAAAATCAAACGCGTTTAATATTAGTCCCATTATTTAGTTTAGTTTAATGTTTAGTGTTGGCTCACGTAAACACTGAAGTCACATGAAGTGAACATTTTCGTAAACCAATATGTCTGCTTTCTCCAATCCCAAACAGGGAGCTGAAAATTGAATAGACAATAAACATGGAAGGGACTCCAGGGAAGCTCAAGAACATGAATAAGTCTCGCTTCTCTTGTACTGAGGAAAAGGTTGAGAATCTGGTGGAGGTGTGGTGTGAACAAGAGTCAGTATGTATCTGACCCCCAACCAGTGTTTATTTTAATAACAAATCTTATTTTTTTTAACTGTTTGCCTCTCATTACCACAGTCTTCTCCCCCTAAAATGGTGCAGCTAACCAACAGAGTCTGGTAGCGAGTTGACGCATCATAATCCAAAATGTAAAGTTTGTACACAAACACAGTTTATCTCCATGGATTATATTGATGCTGAACTGACAAGAATACTATCAACTGTTGCATTCTTATATCTTGTGTTTCTAGATTAATGTGCTTTTGGGGACACATTAGGAATTGTTAATATGTCATATTTCTTGTGGGGAGTTTGGCGTAATGTCCTTAGCTGGGAACAGGCTGGGAAATACTCTAAAAAAGAATCTAGATCTAGCCGTGCAGATGGTTTTACTTGACTTTTACCCGTCTTGAACACTTCAGAAGAACAAATGTCTTTGGACAAAACTCACATAGAAAATATAAAGAGCATATTATCACATCTGAATCTGGTATCAATCAACATAGAATCTGAATTCTACACAATCCCTTTAAAAATGTATTTGGGTTTAATTTTCAAGATTTGCAAGTAAATGGAGGCAATGAAAAAAGATTAATATGCTATCTGTAGTCACGTTTCGTTGGCTGAGAAAGCAGAAAAAGTGCATTTTCTTAGAGGCAGCCAAATTAATGTTTACAACCTCCAGGTACAACGTCAAATCTGATGAGAACCATTGGATATGAAATATCTGACACATTAAAATAGCAGGTGTAACCACTTCACACGGTTTTAAAAATGGTTTTAAGGAGTATTTTATCCAAATACTGTAGGTCCTGATTCATAACTTCCATGTTAATAAGCTTGATGGTAAATGGACTGGACTTCTACAGCACTTCTTTACCTTAATGGACAAAGCCCCTTACCTTCGGCCTCTCATACACCCATTCGCGAACTTGGCACTGGTATTGATACTTCAACATGTGGACAGCAGGATTATCAGGTCACCCACTCAACGTCCTGAGCCATTATGTTTAAGGAATAAAAACTGTGAGATTCTAACTCCTGAAACGGACATGATGCAAACCCCCTAATCTTGTACTTTTTTGTACTGCAACAAGTCTCTATAATACTCCATATTGCATTTCTTTTTGTTGCATTACTTGGCTTGCTGATTATTCTACAGCTCTACAGACTCATCACCCCCCCCCTCCCCTCCTGAGGTTTGAAGCAGGTGTTGCCACATGTAGAGTTCAAGTATATTTGTTCCAAAAGCAGTGGGCTCACATCAAATGGTCCACAACACACAAGGCAAAGTGAGGCAACAGACAGCGATATGTGCAGGAGCGATTACTAAGCACCAAGTTTGCTGACAGTGATTCGATGCAGAAATCTGATTGACAACCAATGTGGGATATGTGACAGCCACTACTTGGCTGTCAGCTGAGTAACACATTTGCATATTTGTTGTCAGTTTATCACCATACACAATGGTAAAAGCATAGCAGCACTGCAGCTTGAAGCAAGAACATTTGTCCTGACCACAGTCCACTGTTTTCTCATATTTGGCAATTTTATATACAAAGAGGTGTAATGAAAATCTCTGGATGAAGAAAAGAAAAGAAAAAATATTTGAGCTGCTAAGAGCAGAAGAATAATTAAAAGAAATAGCAGAAGAAATAAAAATAGAGAGAGGAGGGCGATAGATGAAAAGTAAAGGTTCAAAACAAAAGACAAGCTGTGTGGATGGAGGACGGAGAGGAGACAAAGTGAAGGAGAATGATGAGAGGCCACACGGAGGACAGATAGGACAAAGAGAATAAACAGAACAAGAAGGAGCGATTAAAAGCAAGAAAATGACAGAGAACAGACCAGGGGAGTACTGTGAAGATTGTTTTCTTTTCAAAAGATAAAATGTATGTCTTAAATAAATTCAATGTGAGCCAGACAAATACATGTTTTTCAATTAAAATAAAAGAAACAATCATTTGACACAAAGCACTTAGTTGAAACAAGCGTGTGGTGTTTTCACTCTGCTGAGATGAGGGAGGAGGTGGGAGAAAAAAAAAACAGAAATACTGAGAAGGGGCAAAGGGAGCAGGAGAGGAGAGGAAGGGAAGATAAGTGAAAGCAATGATAAGTTTGCTGTTGTTTTTTGTTAATAAATGAATTACCAGAGCTTGATCAGGTGCTTCATCAATAATTAAATTGTTAATTAAAAACACTGTGCTTCATTGAACAATGAAGGAAAGCTAATAGGGATTAAAGAGACAGTTCAGAATTCCTCTTTATTCGAGTATATCAATTAACCTTTAACTGCTGTCACTTGAAGACCTCATTGCTTTTGATTATTTACTCATCATCTTCTACTTCCTTTGAGTTTCTTTTTATCTTCATTTCTTCAAATAATATTCCATTGGTCCCAAAACCATAGAACACAGTCATATGCTCCTGCTTAATTGTTTCAAAGACTCAGCACTGTTTGTGGTGACAGACTTTGTGCTTTCTGCTATCCCAGTTACATTTGCTGCAATTACTGTCTTCCATCTAAACTGCTACAGAGACACAATGCTATATTTTTGTTTGTTTATTTGCTTCGTTTTTTTTTGTCTGTGTTGCTAATTAATAATTTTCATGCTGTGTGGATGTAAAAGAAGACATTCTTGCCTGCATTATGTTATTTTTGGAACAAAGACCAAACAGACACCAAATCTAAGAAATACTTTGTCTCACAAATTACTGAGATAAGGGATCTCACAATGATTTGGGTAAGACCAACTGTGTAAATTACAGTTTTTTATTCAAAACTGACAAAAATATATTAGACTTGAGTGTGTGAAGAGTGCCTCTTTCGACTTCCTTGGCTATTTCTACACAATTAGTGTAAAACTGAATGAAACTTGGACATATATTCAAGAACAGCTTTCCTTCAGGTGTTTTTCAGAAACCAATTCCATCAGAAAGGAACAGAAAGCCTTGAACATGTAGGCAGTTCAAAAATTATGATACTGAATATGATTTTACCCTCATAGAATGGCTATGACAAACAGTGGAAGAAAAATGATGATAGATGGTTTAAGCAGTATTGAATTCATCCTCTATTTAATAAAAACAATAAAGCAAAAGCCCAGAATGAAAAGCATGGACTTCTGATTAAAATCATTACACAAAATAAGAAAAAAGCATATAGCGATTAAATTATCAGAAAGGTCAAATTCACGTATGTAAAAGAAAATGGGCTTAAGTCTGACACACACCACCTCCCTGTGCATTTTATTGCTTCATTCCATTGTTGACTATAAAGTAGGACAAAAAAGCCATAAAAAAAGATGTTACAAATCTGAAAAAAAGTCTAGCCCTGGGTTATTCACTCTGGAAAGACTGCTGTAGAGTACATACACATGATTGATAGTAACAGTTATGAACTCTCAGTGCTATCCCTTCAATTCATTATGTGCCTACAGGTACAAGTGAAATCCAGGTGGAGAAGTTTCTGGGGAACACTCAGAGTAGATTTAATTCTACTGAATACAATTAAGCTGAGAAGGTGATGAATGCGGCAGCAAAGGAGAATAGCTTTGCATCAACTTTGTCCAGAGGCTCACAACTTATATTATTAGTTTTTAGTAGTCTACATATTACTGTACAGTAAACAGTTTGCCAATTATTCACACTGATTATCTGATGAAGACTACAACTACTTGAGAAAAGAGAGCAAAATTAAGAAACTACATGAATATACAACCTGTTCTCATTCCCAGGGTATCAAAAACAGCAGCTTGGTCTTGCCGCTTGGTGTCTGATACAGACACACAAGTCACCCGAGTGTCTGTATGAGACACACTAATGGCCAGTGGAACAATTTTCCAAACCCAACCAAGTAGTTTAGTTGCCTTAACCTGAGGTGGTGAGGTGAGGCAATTCCTGTGAACATGGAACTTTATTTAAAAAGATGCTATGCATGCAATGAGTGGAAATTTACATGCTGTCCCTGAGCATCCAAACCAGACACTAGAAGGGCGCCTAGACTTTCATAGTTAAGATGTAAGGCCACTGACCAAGCTGCCATATTTGAAGAGTTAGGAGTGAGAATGTGTTGGCAGTGCAGAGGCAACATCCTCACCCACTACTGCAGACACCTTGGGACCAAATTTTTTGAAGTGGTCGGTATGTTTTAGTTTTGCTGCCTAAACCCAAAGTAGTTTAGATGACAAAACATGTGCTTACTGTGAATTACGATGCCTATTTTGAAAAGACAACATGTATGTAATGAGTAGAAAATGATATTCTATACCTGAGTGCCCAAAAGTGATGCAAGAGGGTACCTAGAGTGTCACAGTTAGGGCCCTGACTTATCTGACAAGTTGGAAGTGACAATGAGTTAATATATAACAAGGGGTCAACATCCAGGTGTGCAATTATTTACATTTGGTAGACAAAGGCAGAGAATGTGGAATTAGAAACATGACAAAGACATTTCAGCAGGACACTAATGTGTTTGACATAAGCTTTATTCAAAGGATTATAAAAGACATATAAAGGGGACAGATGTAGCCACCATGAACTAAGAAGCAAAATGATAATTAGCTAATTGAACATGAGCTCTCAGTGGTCAGTGGCCCTACACTTTCAGCTGAGCAACTAATGACAGTGGGACGGGGTGTCTGCTCAACCTCCCTGCAAACCAAGTATTGTAAAAGCCGTAGAAAATATAATGGCCTAAACTTCTTTGCTGCCACTCTGTTACTTTGCATATGTAAACCGTTCTAAATAGACAGTAAGTTCACAAATTCACCACAATAAACATTTGCTTCTTCTTACATCTATAGAGTTATCGAGCCATAGGGAGGTTTTGAAATACAGTATCTGCTGCTGAACCTCCTGCCCTTGCTTCGGTGCAAATAATACTGTTTTTTTTAAGCATTTGAAAAACTGTTGCTGAAGATAAAGCCCAGATCACACAATGAACTCTTTTTATTGTGTTCTTTTGTGGCACAGGAGTAAAGCATGCTGAAAACTGCCCTTAACCTGTGGATCTGTGTGATAATGGCAATGTTGAATAGAGATGAATTTCCCTCTAAGTGTGGTGTAAATGGAAATCTCTGGTGTACGTCACCAGAAATAAAGCAGTGAAAAGCTATTAAACCTGTTCAAGTTGAAAGGGTCTGATTATATCCTTAAGCTATGAATACATTTTGGCAAATTTCCACTATTCTTCTACCAATTTGAAATGTCCAATTTCCCTCCACTACTGCCAACTTTACTGTAAACCCAGGGAGAGCAACAGGTAGATGTGCTACCTCTGCAACACATGGTGTCACCTGTCCCTTCTTTTCACCTGCCAGCAATGAGTTTCCCCAAAACGACAAAGCGTGTGGGTGGTTCACACTGTCCCCCAAGATCCTAGCTCTACCTGTGCGGGTGCTCCAACCACTGCCAAATGAGCTAGTAGGAAAGCACTTTTTAAACCAGCTGTACCCCTCTACCAGAATTTGGTCCCCAGGTGTCTGCAGTGGTGGGCAAGGAGTTTGCTCCTGCATTCGACATAGTCTAACTCCCAACTTGTCAAATATGAAAGCTGGGTCAGTGGCGGTACGCAAGCTAAGACACTGTAAGTACCCCTCTAGTGTAAGTTTTGGATGCTCAGTTCAATTTCCACTTGTTGAATGCATAGTATCTTTTCAAAATAAATGTAGGTTTCATCACCAAAACTGCTTTAGGTTTAGGCAACAGAGAGACTGCACTTGGTAAACTGAGGAAAACAAATAAAAATAAAAAAATAAATCATGCTTTAGATTAAAACAACTCAGTTTGTTACGCAACTTCAGTAAATTAATGAAAATTAAAGTAAAGAAAAAGTCAATGCTTGACATGGGGCACAAATAGCGGCCTCCTGGGTGACAGTCCTGTGTTTGTTTGACCCATCCACCATTGCCCCCCACCCTATTCCGACTATCTCGCTCTTTATACTATGCTATTGCTGCAGATGGGTTTCCATTGGAGTATGTTAAAAGCCCTGTCTGTCTCATACAGATATTAAACTGTGTCAGAATCTGATGCCGATGGCCACTGACCACCCTGGGAATGAGAATGAGCTGGCGCAGCCCATGTGCTCTATCCACACTATTATTTCCAGTAGATCACTAACAATGTTGTCACCAGATGATTGCTAATCATTCAGCTGAGGTTAGCTTTCTCACAATGATCCTGTCACTTGGAACTGGCAGCAGCCTCAAGGGTATGTATGTCTGTTTCTATGTCAAAGAGTAAAGCTGTTTCATCGCGGTCACCCTTAAAACAGCTCTAGGGAACTTACACACATGAGTGCGCGTAAACACGCACACTCGCATACACACTGTCACTGTCCATCACTGCCTTCGGGCAACACTTGTCCCCTACTCCTTGTTGTGACCATCTGCACATATGCACTTGCACACGCACACAGCATGCCATTTAACTCCAGTGAGCTTGCAGTTATTGATGAAATAATGGAAAAGACAGATTGATTGACAGATACTGCACTTTGACCAAATGATCTTCAAATGCTAACACTGATATTTCAGGCTGAAGCTGGCAATAGCAGGAGCTGCAAGCTGCTGATATTCAATATGTTTGAGTTTGACCACTTCAGCCCCCAAAGGGGAGGGCGAAAAATGCCAACTATTTAGCATCTCCCACATGATTTTAGTCCTGTATAAGGTGAAAACAGCAGTATTGAGTCAATCACAGGGCTCCACTGCTCTGTGTTTCAAGCCAAGTCAGGTCAGAAATAAAGTGAAATTTGTTTATCGATATCAGGATCAGTCATGTAGTCATGATCTGGTGTTTCTTGTTGTGATGTGAGGTTCTGAATAATGTGTTCTCAATGTACACATTTATTGTGTTGTGTACTCTTCTGTATTTGTTGTTAAGTTTTATGTATTTCAAAGACGTACATCGCAAATTATCTTGGACTATACATGCTGTGGTTTGGCAGTGGTTTATGCTTTACACCTGTACCTATACAAACAATATAAAAATAGACTACTAGCAACTAGCACAGACTCTTCAAAACCAACATGCAGTAAGCACCGTATCTGGCTGTTGGCTAACTGCAACAACAAGATAAAAGTAATTTCTAACATGTAATAAAATACTTGAATATGTGTTACATCTATAATTAAACTGTACAATCCGACATTGCCATCATGAATGACTGAAGACTCAGACTCTTAACATTCCCTCCATGTTGACAGTCAGATGCTTCCACCAGGGCAGAGATTTGCTTCCCTAATTGAAGCACTAAGTGTCACAGATCGTCATTTGTCCCGTCTGCTATCGCTTATTAACCAGCAGTGACCACTAATTGTCCATGATTTACCACTGACTGTTTGTTTGTATTGTATTGACTGGTTTGTTGTACTCATGATTACGGTCTGTATCCAAAATTGCCCCTCAGAGACATTAAAGTTTACCTTACCTTTATCCCAAGTCATTAAAAAATTAGCTTTTTCTATTTCTTTTATATGGAAGTTAAGGCACACCCTAAAATCCACTGTCAGACATTGTTTACATTTCACTGGTAAAGTTGTTTTTGTTGAGCATATGATCAGAACTTTAAAGGTCTGGTGTCTAAGATTAAGAGGCATATAACGTTGAGGTTGCAGAACTCAAATCTTCCCGGTGTGCCAAGCATGTGGCCAATGTAAAAATGCATGAATGCGAATGACCCTATCTGGAGTCAGCCGTTCTGGGCTTTTGTAAAAACAACATGGTAAACGCCGTGGAAGAGGACCTGCTTCTTATGCAGATATAAGCAGCTCATTATTAAGTAATTTTCAGGTGATTATAAACCAATGAAAACATGGTTATGAACATCACATTCCATTTCTGCCAATAGATGCCCCTATATCCTACACACTGAACCTTGGAGAACATTTTAAAATGGGTTGATTACTTTTGCAATTGTGTTGCCTCAAGTTTTTATGAAGGCTTACATTTCACCTGCACTTTATAAGGCACTTAATGATAACATAATGATGTTATTATCGAGATGTGGGCAGACATAAGGACTAACATGGATAATTAAAAACTTTCTTTGTTAGTACTACTTGACTTGAGCGCAGCCTTTGACATAGTGGATCACTCAGTTCTTTTAGATAGACTTCATAATCTTATTGGCGTCTCTGGTACTGTTTGTAATTGGTTTAAATCTTATCTCACTGATAGAGAATATTTTGTGAGCATGGAGGAATTTTCATCAAAACGCTATAAAAATAAATTGTGGTGTTCCTCAAGGTTCAATTTTAGGTCCCATACTTTTTAACCTCTACATGTTGCCACTTGGTAATGTCATCAGGAGGCACGGCATAAACTTCCATAGTTACGATGACACACAGCTTTACATAGCTGTGTCTCCTGATGACCCAGGGCTGATTAATTCCCTTTTTAATTGTATTTTAGATATCAAGCAGTGGGTGGCAAAGAATTTTCTACAGCTCAACCAGGGCAAAACTGAAGTTAACTTGGTTATTGGTCCTGAAGCTCACAGAGAAACTCATTCCGAAACTGAAAGCACTGGCATTGAACCTTTGTCAACAAGCAAAAAACCTTGGAGTAATATTTGATGCAAGTCTAAGTTTTGAAAAACACATCAGCAATGTAAAAAAAAAAAAAAAAAAAAAAAATGCTTTTTATCACCTTAAGAACATCAGAGTACGTCCGTTTCTTTCCCAAGCCAACACAGAGACACTAATACACACTTTATTGCCTGCAGAATTGACTATTGTAATGCTCTATCTTTTTAACCTGGCTTTTAACTGACATTTATATATATATATATATATATATATATATATATATATATATATATATATATATATATCTTGTGCTCTTAACCTTTTATTTACTTCTTCCTATTGTAGTTTTATTTACTTATCTATTTATTTATTTTACTCATTTCTTATTTTGCACCCTCTCTCTGGTGTTTCCTCACTACGAATTGAATTGATGATAGCGTTTCCCCAGTTCCTCAGTTCCTGTTTTTATTTTACTGAGTTTTATTATAATGCCATTTATTTCTCTGAGAGAGAAATGAGAGACAACATTCTAGTCAGATTTATATTGTACAAAATGATCTTCTGACACATTGTAAGTAAGAAACGGTTATCTTCCTTTATGTCCAGAGCAGAACAAGATGACTCTACCACGACCATGATTGATACGTAAAGTCCCCTACCTTGATCTTCTATTAGAAATATCGGAAGAACTGAGTTTTAAGAAACTTTTACATTTCAAGAAGACCCTTGGAAAGAAATATCAATTTATATTTTAGTATTTGACTGTGGTTTTTCAAACACTGTCCATAAGGTCAAATCAGGTTCTTAATTATCATGTAATAAAGTTCACAATACATTTCATACACAGGAAATCTCAAAAAGCGTCTTCCATCCATCTATTCAGTCCAGGTCATGTAAAAGCATACATTACTAATGCTTCATACAATCAAAACGAGAAATAATCTTGTGGACTTGTTGCCGGAGAAGACTCCTCACTTCTTATCAAATTGGCTTTTTCACTTCTGATGTCAGCTGTCAATTCTGACACCATTCATCCTGCATTCTGACACAAACTGCATCCTTGAGTTGTGCCAGCGCAACGGACATCAATCAAGGCGAGTGCCGATTCTTATCCTCACATGACATTTACTGAATTCATATACTGACAGTCACAACCATCTCTTCCTTTTTTTTTTGTACTGAAATGAATACCCCTCTCCAATGCAACAGCTGGTAAATGTTAGTTAAGACTGCCTTGTTCTCCTATGGAAGAACCAATATTGTCAAATCTACTAAAGGAAAACCAGGTGAAGTTTACATCCCTTGGTTATACAGATGTAAGTATCAATCCATTTGCCACACCACTGTGGGTTTAAATGTCTCCGGGAAATCATCTGAAGTGACCAAACTTTTTCCTCCCTTAAAGGTTTAGTGTGTAGGATTTAATGACATCTATTGGCAGAAAAGGAATACTTATAATTATATTTTCATTAATTTTTCATCACCTGAATGTAATAATCATTGTGTTTCATTTACCTTCAAAATGAGCCATTTATATCTGTGAGCAGGTCCTTATCAACTGAGACTACTATGTTGCACTGCCATGTTTCTACAGTAGTCCAAAGTGGACAAACCAAACACTGGTTTTAGATCGGGCCATTCATGTTTTCGTGTCAGCCACTGTAGTCAATGACCCCTCGGCAGCAAAAGCATTAGAAAGTTTTTAGTTTTCTTAAACACAAAACTGCTTTATCAAGTGTTTTTACCAGTTTAAATCACCTGATCCATTTGTTTTGGCCGGGAGGAGCCTTCTGAGGACAGTTCGGCTTCCTTTGAAAACCTCCTGAATGTCTGGATCTTAGAATATCAGAGGAAAGGGGGAGCACACATTAGCAGGTGCTGGTCCAGTGGGCTACCTCCGATATACCAAACAGCATTGGACAAACAGTGATTTTTAATATTAAACTACTTTATTCAGTGTTTTGTTTGGTTTAAATCACCAGGCCCATTTGTCTTTGAGAGGAGGAGATGTCTATGGATAATTCGGCTCATGGTAAAAACCTCCTAAACATCTGGATAGGAAACAAGGTGAGCACACAAGTACCAGAGAAAATAGCCCAGTGCACATTAGCAGCTGCTGGGCCAGTGGCTTTATTAAGTGTTTTACTGGTTTTAATAACCTGGTCTGTTTGTTTTGGAGATGAGGAGATCTCTGCTGATAATTTGGCTCCTGTTACAAACCCCTTGAACAATGAACACTGAAGGAATTGTGACCGGCAGAAGTTTCAGCTAATTGCAATCTGCAATCCTCACAGATAGATGCCACTTAACCCCCCTATATCTTACACACTGTCCCTTTAACCAATCTATGAACTTTCAAACTGACTGGCTCAACATGTGTATGAAAAGCAGGCAAATACAAAAAGCCCCATTTTAGAATTCTGTCTGCTATGTTCTGCACTTAGCTCTTCTCGCTCATTTGTAACTATGAATCTCTGTGTTTTGGGGAAATAATGTAATTGTTCCTCACAACAGACAGTGACATTTCAGAGCTTTTTGTCAGCACATCAGTCTGAAATATTTCAGAGAGGAATGGTCAAAGAGGAAACAGCCACAGTGAGCTGGTGAGATGAAGAGCTGCAGGCTACGGGCTCTTTCAAATCTACAATACATCGCCAAAGTAAACAAAGCCTTTTAATGTGCCGCTCTGTCAATATGGAAAGCAATTTATGATGTGTGCATCACAACCTGAACTTACTGTGTTTGCTCACCACATGGCCTGTCTGGCCCGTCATGTGGGAATATTTGTTTCAAAGCTGATTTAACTGGCCCAGTCTGGCCCCTGTGGTGTAACGTTTCTAAAAGTCACCTACGTGTCCCAGTTTAAGAGCCTGGATGTATACAGAAGAACAACATTATCACGTCCTTCCCTTTTTCACTTCTTTTCTCACACTTTATCTCACTTCCCCTCCTCAGCTGATAATTGCTGCCCACTTCTCCCCACTCACTCATTTAATTTACTCTCTAACTCTAATGTGAATAGCTGATGATGCACATCTACACTGCTGCGGAAATGTCTTGACATGTTGTTTCTAGGCCTGTGAGAATCATCCTCAGACTCCTATCTAGAAGCTTAAGGCCCTGATCTACTTCCATTAAAAAGTTTGCCACAGAGCCAACGTATCCACACACAAAAAAAAAAAGTTTGTATGATATCTTAAAAAAAAGTTCTGCACATTGTTTGTAACATATCTTACGAATTAGCGCCCCTACCTGATAGGTTAAGTTTAGGAAAAGAATCATGGTTAGGTGTGACATGATGTAACACAGAGCCCTGTGCACAACTGTTTTCCTAATCCTGCTCCAGCCTGCCACAGCTGGACTTCTGACCATTATCGCCTGCTTGGGTAGTATGTGTGTTTTTCTCCCACCCACTCCCACAGTTTGTGTGAATCGCAGGACTTGCAGCTTATTTTTGACCACCTGCTCTCACCTGTAATGATGTAAAAACTGCCCACTCATGTAAGATTCACTCCACGTAGTCTGACTCACCGGATGTGGACTGTAGCTATAAGCCTGCCACTGGGCACTGATTTCGGTTTCTCTCTACTTTTGCTATCTGCAAATGATAGTTTCTAAATACCCTTTGCTACAGCAAACAACAACCTCCAAGCATGCAGGTATTTAGCTTGCTGCCTGCCAGTCGGTGTTGATTTGTCACATCTTTCAACTGTGGCAGCTGGATGCGGCAGTGACAATGACTTCACAAATATAAGGATCCATTCCACTTCACTCGAACTTCTGTGATATTGTCGTAATAACGTTCAGCTAGAGCCACAAACAGCTAGCATGTCAGAGCAATTTTTCCCCCAATATCAGAAAGATAAACAGCGGACTGTGGTTATAGGTCTGGCTAAGCGGGACTAGGTCCCTGCATCCTAAACCCAATGCAGTCCTATAACCTGATGTGATGTACGTATGTACATTTGAATAACTTGATTTTTTGTTTTACAGGGAACACAATAGGCCCGTTTCCACTGAAGAAGTTCCTGGTACTATTTGGGGGTCAGGAACTACTACAGGAACGTCCTCTCGTTCGGCCCTCTCAACCGCCGTGTTTCCACTGAGAGCGGAGTATGAGGAAGGTTCCTGTAAAGTTATGGGCTGCCTCTGGATGTGACGTAATCGACCATTTTGATCGGGGCGACGTAGGGACGCCGTTAGCCAATAGCGGTGTCTGTAATAACTCACTAAATGGCCCGTGAAAAATTTTTTTTTTCCAGCGGATGTCTTAGTTACAACATGATTGAGCTAACTGGAGTAGTTTCATGTCGTATCCGACAACGGGAGGCTTTTAACAGATGATGTCCTGATGTTACCTTTGCTGCTGCTGTTAGCTGTCCCTGTCAGCTGATGCTTTCTAGACATCGTGATTTCCCAAAACTGAATAAATACCACACACAGCAACACAAAACTGCTTTGCTAGCTCAATCATGTTGTAACTAAGATATCCGCTGGAAAGAATAATTTTTTCACGGGCCATTTAGTGAGTTTTTTTACATGGCGGCGAAAGCTATATGAACAAGCTAATCCTCGTCTGCTGAGTTTTAAAAATGCCGGCTATTTTGTTGCTTTCTGTTGACGTCACATCCTCCCTTGAGTATATCCAATCAGCACCAAGTACTCCCCAAGCCCCAGCCAGGAGTCTTTCGGGGCCGTTCTGAGTACCTACCCCAAAGCAGGGACTTGTTTAGCCCCTGTAAAAGTTCCGGAACTCTGTCCCTCGGGGGTGGTTCCTGCGGTGGAGACACGCACCAACGGCCCCGGCCCCGTAAAATTACCCCAAAGTTCCTGCGGTGGAAACGGGCCTAATCAGTGGTCTCCTGGGTAAAAGTCCTGCGTCTGTTTGACCTATTTACCACCATGACCACCTACACCTACACAAACACTGTTCAATTCAATTCAATTCAATTCAATTCAATTCAATTTTATTTATAAAGCCCAATATCACAAATCACAATTTGCCTCACAGGGCTTTACAGCATACGACATCCCTCTGTCCTTAAGACCCTCACAGCGGATAAGGAAAAACTCCCCAAAAAAAACCCCTTTAACGGGGAAAAAAAAAACGGTAGAAACCTCAGGAAGAGCAACTGAGGAGGGATCCCTCTTCCAGGACGGACAGACGTGCAATAGATGTCGTAGATGTTGCTCTTTCTACCACGGCACCAGACTTCCTCTTTTGCTCTGTCATATAAGGACAGTCTGCAGCCCATAGGTGACGTGATCAAAGCCTCCTGACTCATGATTTTGTGGTTTATACATGAATAAAAGTGCATTACTTTTTCATAGCAATGACTACGAATAGTGAATGAGCACAGCCTGACAGAGCAGCTTGAGCAGGCTTTACAATCAAATGCTGTAAACAGCACGTGATATATAGAAACAGAAGATGATCTTTGACCACTAGAAAGGGGTGTGGTTACCAACATAACATAAAAACATGTTTCCATAAGGAGATACGACTTATTGAAAGGATGTAACTTGCAGCTTTCAGTCTGTAACCTACCTCAAGTCTTCTGTCCATCTGTCCCAGCTGCTCTCATATTGGCAGGCGAATCAAGTTAAACTTGCAATGCTCATCTGAAATAATCCACCTATTCCTTTTTCATTATTTATTTCCCTCATCCATTGCTCGCTTACCCCTCCCTCTCCATATCATCCTCTCGTCTCCCTCTTTTACTCTGCGATATTTTCATTATTCTTCATTCTTTCTCTCATTCCTTCCTGTCATGTTATCTCCGTCTTTTCATTTACCTCTCTGTCTCTGTCTCATGTTATCTAACCTGAGTTTCAATGAGGTTCACAATTGCAAATCTGCTGGGATAATCTCTCTCTCTCTCTCCTTCTCCCACTTCCTACCTTTCCCTTTCTCCCACCTAATCTCCCTCTCTCCTCTCAGATTAAAAAAGAAAGAGGGATGAGAAAAGACAGTTGCATGGATGGAGTAGTCTGTGGGATAGAAACCACTCACACGGAGATTTAAAGTGAAGAAATGGACAGAGAAGTAAGTGATGGGGCGTCGGTGGCTTAGTAGGAGAGCAGGCGCCCCATGTACAAGGCTGTTGCTGCAGTGGCCCGGGTTCGACTCCAGCCTGTGGCCCTTTGCTGCATGTCACTCCCTCTCTCTCCCCCCCTTTCACACTCGTCTGTCCTATCCATTAAAGGCTAAAAATGCCCAAAAAATATCTTTAAAAAATAAATAAATACAAATAAAAAAAAGAGAAGTAAGTCATAAGCAGGCACAGAAGACTACGGAGGAAGTGAAGAAACGAGAAATGGAAAGAGAAAGAGTTAAACAGACTCAACTGTTAGAGAAAGCATGATGGAGTCTTGGCGAAGCAGAAGTGTTTTCACAATCCTTTTTTTTTTTTTTTTTTTGCTACAGAAACAACACTAATCCATGTTTGTATTTGTAAGTGGGGGTTCAGGGTGAGAACAGGGCCAGCCAGAAGCAACGCTGCTGGAGGAGGTTGGGGGTTGAGTGTCCAGTTCAAGGACAAACCATCACAGATGGACACATCACAGGGTTTCACATGTATTGATTGTTGTTGGCCAGTGTGCCCAGGTCAATTA
This sequence comes from Epinephelus lanceolatus, assembly GCF_041903045.1. Lineage (NCBI taxonomy): Eukaryota > Metazoa > Chordata > Actinopteri > Perciformes > Serranidae > Epinephelus > Epinephelus lanceolatus. The sequence goes on from NC_135736.1 coordinate 37,267,729, forward strand.
TAGGTTATCTGCAGGCTTCTAAGTTCACACTTAACATTTTCTTTGTATTGATACTGTATTTGAAATCAGATTTAAGACCACTTTAAAAACCTCACTGCTTCAAAAACAAACAAAAAAAATTTTTTTTTTGAGTGGGGGCAGCTGTGGGCTAATTAAAAGGCCACTACATAATGACTACAGCAGTCTCAAAGAATAAATGGTATATTTGTACAACACGTGTGCATTCATGCAGACTGTGATACACTGTCACAAAATAACAATGCCAGCCCTTTAACATATTTGCTAAGAACAGTTAATGTCAAATATGTACCTCTACAATATTGCAAACTAAAAGTTATAGCCCTACATGAAGAATTTTTATTTTATTTTACTTTTCTTTTTTTTTGCAAAACCAAAATATGTAAAATTATTGTGATGACATATTTTGCTTTGGTGGTCACCTTCCCTCTATCCATTAAGTATAACTTTTCTCTTTTTAAAACTTTGTACAGTTATGGTGCGAGTCATGTCATCAGGAATAAGGTGCTTGGACTTCCAGGAAGAGGAATGACTGTGGAATCCCAGATGCCGTGTCAGCTGCCATCCTATATAAAATGCTACATGAAATAAAATAATTGATTGTTGCACCCTGTACCCATCGTTGTTCCTGATCCAATTCGATTGCCTTGTGTCTGTCACCGGACAAACAGAAATGCCATATTCCCCTCATGTTTTCCACGTTTCCATCATTCGAGATTTGACTGCCACTCTTTTATTTACACCATCACATTGCTCCCTCCTCTTCTAAAATGGTTCATGAAATCTAACTGGAGAATTAGCGCCATTAACCGTTTATCTTGATGCACCCAACTATTTAAAATCATGCAGACCACATTGGATATAAAAGCAGGGCTTGACGCTAACTTTTTTTCCCAAGGAGCACATGTGCTCCTAAGTTGAAAAAGTAAGGAGCGCACAAAGAACTTTAGGGGCACAATTTAAATTGATCAAATAATGTGTTTTCCGTAAAAAATGTGATGCAAATAGACATTTACAAGCAAAATTATTTAATGAATTTGTATACAAAAGGTACAGAAAGGTAAAATCATCAAGTTTTGAAAAAATATTGCGATTTAATTTTGTCTTTAATGTTATTATCTTATATATATTATCTTTGCAATATAATTATCTTATAGCCTATAATGTTCAGTGTTTCCTCATCCCTCAATTGGGACCCATGGTACAATACCAGTGAAAGTATCATGGTTCTGAGGCAGATGTGCCTTTTGTCATTTATAAAAAGATAAATCACTTTTCTATAATACATCACTGATATTTCAATGGAATAAACTACTTATTGACTTATTCATACTTCAAAAACAGCATCAATAAGTGATTAACATAGGGTGGATCAAAATAAAATAAATAAATGAAATACAAATCAACTAGCCACCCTCCTCCCCTGACAGTCCCTTCATAAGTAATGAACAGTCCCTAAAGTTTCTCCTCCGATACGACACATACTGTGTGCCCCCATAGCTCAGCTGTTCAGGTACTTTTGGGTAGTCATGACAACAAGTTATTCACCTGGAGCCGGACTTCTTTTGCAATATTCGGCCGAATATATTTGGTGCATCCCTAAATAGGAGCCTTCCCCCACTCCCCTCACCACTGTTCTCCTCACTATACTGGCTGCTGCGCTGTGCAAGTGCAGTGTGGTGGTGCACTTACAAAAATGTTTTGAAGGAGCAGCAGCGACGGCAATAATAACGAATGTAGCGGAAACACTGATGTTATTACTATCCTTAAACATTCTCCAGGTCCTCTGAAACTCTGCAGGACTTATTTCCACCCTGCCCAGCAGCGGTACCGTGGTGAACGGTCCCTAACTGCGGGGAGAACGGAGCAGGCCTCCCCGGAGGTCCGCCGCTTTTCCCGGTCCGTCTCCTCCACACTTGGACTTATTTCCACGCTGCCGACAGTGGGACTATAGGCCTATTCACTGTGCCGACAGTGGCTTGGAAAACCGGCCATAACGCCAGGGCCTGCCCTGCCTGCAAAGCGCAGCGCACCGAAATTCTCCCGCGAGCCAGAGCACTTCCGTTCACATCAGATGCGCATTTCTCCACGCTCGTCGACAAGCGGTTCTGCTCCCAGCTGTTGTCTTCGTCACATGTGGGGCTGTTTTTCCATCATGGGTAACTACCCAGCTTGACACATTAGCTCGCGGCTCGCGCAGAAAATAGACCAGACGCTGAAATGATCGCTGCAGGGCCGGCGGCGGAGCTGCGCGGTGCGGCTGGTGTGGATGACACAATTGGTTAACATGGGCGCCGAAAGGAAACTGGCTTCACTTCTCCGCGCTTCGAGGCTATTCGCGGCGCTTCCGCGGGCGGTGTGGTTCTTAACCGTGTCACATGGGGAAGAGGGAAGAGGGAAGGCGGCTGGAGTTCCTCCAACATTTGCGGTTAGATTATCATATTTTTTTATTGACAAAAATATAAGCTGCTTCGGCTGATTTTTTTATGTGCATACATGCCCCTAAATATTTTTTACAGTTCGCATACACCTATTTTTTGTCGCAAATGCGAGTGAAACGCTCGCACTGTCGAGCCCTGTATAAAAGCACTTAATTTTACATTTTCTTTGGTCAAGCAGAAAAAAAACTTTTTTTTTTTTTTTTTTTGGGACAAATTCTGGTGTTATTAAAAGAAAAAAAATCACTAAATATCGATAACCCTCAAGAGCATCTACAAAAACGATGGCAGAATGTGGATAACCACTGTGGTCAAACTATGCAAAAGTGGTGAGTTTTATGAGGAGCTTTGAAAAAGTAAACTCAGTTTGCCTGAGGGCAAAACTTCCCACAAGCATCTGTTTAGCGCTATTAGCTGAAATCCGAGGTGACTGGTGGATACAGTACCTAACACATAAACAGATACCCTGAGCAGTTGGAGCGAGGGATTGTAGGGAGAGGTGAAGGTCTAGTGTAGGCGGGGAGGGACGGAAGGTCAACTCTTGTTAACAATGAGTCCATTGATTCCAAGTGCCCAGCCTCTTCTCAATCCTTCATTCTCTTCTTTCTTCCCATATCTTCCATCTCTCCTTTCTCACTATTCTCTCATCTTTGTCTCTCCGTCTCCTTCTTTCATTCCCTCTCCTTTTCTTGTCTTTAATGTTTTATGGCCCAGACACTTCAGATGAAATTGGATAGATTTTCAGTTTTTTTGTTTTTTTAAGGGTTGAATTTCTTCATCACTTTCACTCCTTAGCCCAGTTTACTATTTTGTTCCCTCTTTTTTTTTTTGCCTGTTATCACCCCACCTCCTCCTTCCTGTTCAGGTAGCAGCTTTCAACAGGCCACAACACAAAGGACCAATTGTACATTGTGTGCCTGTGTGCCTTTCTGTGTCAGTGTGTCTCAATACATCAAGAGATACATTTGTGGCATGCATGTTTCTTGACATCCCACTAACACGGCTTTTATGGTAGCAAGGAGAGGAGGGGCAGCTGTAATGATCACGAACAGGCTGCAAGCGGGAAAAAGAAGAGGGATAAAATACTCAGGGGGGGGGGGGGGGGGGGGGGTGAGGAAGTGAATTAGGATACACTTATTCACTGTGAGAAAAAAATCCTATTGTTAATTTAAATAAAAGAAAAAGAAAGAAAAACATTCTTTAACACATGGCTATCACCTGAAATTGACTGTGCCAGCCAGGATGAATGTGAGTAATGGTAACATCATGATGATGGTGTGAAAAAGCCTGGAAAACTTCACCAGGATTTCTCAAACTGACAGCTGAACAACATGACAAGTTTGCTTCTGTTAAAATAAACTGACGCCTCACTAAACTAAATATCATTTCATCATCCACTTGCAGTTTTTTCTCCATATTACTGCAATAAGCCCCTAATTTATAAATGGGATGAAAGTGAGAAGATTAAAGAATCCTGTAAACTGTGTAAGAAAGAGACAGAAAGAAGATGAGTGTTACAGAAAAGCTCAATGACAAAGATGAGACAAAAAAATAGAGAACATAAAAGTACATAAAGGAGGCAGAGCAAGACAAAAGGCACCATGTACCAAAGGCAAATAGATGGATAACATACATAGATGAAATGAACACAGGATGCTCTATGAAGCTAACACTATTTGTACAGTACATGCTTGGACAGTTTTACATTGTAAATTAGCACGAGTGTCATTAGAAAACATATTACAGAAGAGGAAACAATTTCATATTTTTTCCCAAAGCTGAAAAGTGTAATCAACTGCATCTCCTACACTACAGGGTGCGTTGTGCATCTGTATCTGAAGCCAAGGGCCACCTATCAAGTCGATGTGTTTGCTGCCCTGGGAGTGAGACCAAACTTTCTCTGTGTATGTGCTGAAAACTTACATGAAGCTGACACTGGTTTTCGTTCAGTGGTGGCCCTCTTAAATTCCAAAAGTGGCAGCCCTCTCCAGCCTGACCAGTTCGCGCTACAGTCCATCACTTTCTCAGGTTAAAAGTAAAATGGGGTGGAAAATATCCACTAAAAAGGGAACTGAAAATGATGGCTGACTTGACCTGTCCTATTTTATTTCGTGCCATCGCTGTGATTTTTGCTGATGCTAAGAGAGTCCTGTCCTGCTGAGTAGTACAGGGTTTCTACCTAAACACCCTGGGGGATCTAACCACAGCAGACAACACTTTTAAGGCTATAGTGATAATGTTGAGGCTTGTGCATGGATTCTGTGGGTCTACTGATCTGGCTCCAAATTGTGAACACAACCATTTTTACCATGATTAGTCAACAGGACACATGTTTGCTACTGCCCACCATCTCCATCCTTCAACTGGCAGTTCAGCAGGGGTCCATGTGTGGCTTGTTAGGTACACGTTTTCCACTGCATGTTGTGTCCACAGTAATGGAATACTTATGCCTTTATAGAGACTTATATACCCAATAACAAAGCTGCATACAGTTTATTTACTGCAGTGTAAGACATTGTACGGACACAGGGTATTAGTGAATGAAGAACTGTATTGCTGGTGCCTTTGCGACAACTGATAGCACCAATTGTGCATCAATTTGTGATTCCTTTTTCATTTGAATTGGCATTTAAACAGTTATGGGCCAATTCAAATATATCCATGCTTTATCAAATGACTGTCAGGTATATCCTCCTGACTCCCATTCACGCAAAAGGGCTTGATTTCCCTGTTCTGATACAACAACACAATCTAATCACCCTCCTGTAGGCTTATACTTGTGGGAAGAATTAACTGACAACAGTCATGATTTACTTTGGAAAAACACAAACAAAGAAAATACGTAAAAAAAATATATCCAATACATGTGTAACCTTACACCAAAAAAGACGATATGAATAAATGAGAGTTGACTCTTCAATACGCAAAAACGACCTTGCTCTGAGGGTGTGAAAAAGAAAAATAACCATTGATATTGGGCAATTCTACTGTGAATTACATTCAGGGAGAAAACGTTCAATGCCAACATTTAAAAAATTCTTGGTTTTTATTATATCTGCACACTGCAATTACAATATAGTTGAGGTTAGAGCAAGACTGTTGTCACATAAACCACGCTTAAGGTATTTTCAAAGGCATACTAAGCAGGATATCTATCTATCTATCTATCTATCTATCTATCACGTCCCTGCAGGCTTGTGCGGATGTGTGGTTGTGTTTATTTGTGCTTTGGAACGTAACCATTGTGGAATAATCAGAAAATAAGGATATATTTCTCTGATTCACTGTTTTGTTCTCGCCACTTTCTCTTCATTCTCTCTTAAGCTTGCTTGACCACTGCTGCTCTGTCAGTGTTGGTGAGCTGAGAAGGAGAGGCCAAGTTGTGTTTGCAAACAGTTGTTACAAATCCTGCATAGTGCGCCTTTAAGGTTGAGCAACTAATGTAAAACAGATGGCTGATGATAAGTATGGTTAAAGTTAGGCAGCTGAAAGGTTGAGGTTTTGCAGGTCAGTAAGAGGGCATGGACACTGACATCCTGCATAAAGGCCAAATTGTCTACAGACAAATCCAGCATCCTAACTATTACACACTTTACCTCACTATATAGAGAGCGCACTAACTTCTGCACTGGCACTGAACCATGGTATTCCTATGGGATGCTGGGCAGAACAACAGATCACTAGTGCTTGGTTTGTGTGCCTCCGATGGGTGTGGGTACAGTGTCAAGTCAAGTTTTTTTCTGTAGCACATTAAAAACAACCTCAGTTAACCAAAGTGCTGTACAGGCTATGCATGTAAATACATATACACAAATATAAATAAAATAAATATAAACATCTCTCTCTAAAACACAAGGTAAAAATAAACAATAAAACATAATAAAATGACGAATAAAACATCATAAAATCAAATCAAGATAAAATAAATAATCAGTGTATCAGTGTAACTTGTTGCTCTCCTTGTACATGTGATTGTGTGACATGGGCATGGTTTAGCTCTGATTTGATACAGTGGTAGTGTCGCTTGTCACCAGCTTGTCAATGCTTGCACCAAACTGGTTTCTTTCTTATAGAGAGAGAAACAGTTATGAAATATCATCAGTATAGGGAGAGAATGGGTGAAAAAAAGGGAAGGGAAACTTCGGGGCTGTTCTATATTTTCCTGGGTTTCAGGCCAAAAATAAACTTGAATAATTTCATCTACTCATCTGTTTAAAATCCCCATTACTTACCTGTAATGCAGATCACTGACTGTGTGTGCATGTGTGAGTGTTATATTATCACAGTGAAGCATATCCCTTCCAGGCTAAAATGGACAATTTGCATATGTTGCAGAATCCCCAGAGACCAAGGTGGAATACCTAGCTAATCTGTGATACAAAATACCTTTAGAGAAACATTAAGTGACTTTTAACAAATTGGATTTTGGGTTTTTTTTCTTCACATTACCGAGCGCCTAACAATATTTGTTACTAGCGGGGCTCGGCATAACATGAAAGCTGTTTCTTTGTTGCCCACATAAAATAGCTTTCTTTCTTTTCAGATACTGCTTGACATTCACTTCACTCTGCAGCCTTTGTGGTTCATGCAGGGAATCACAACGCCAAAGAAACCAGACTAATCTGAACACATGCCAAGATCAATTCAAAGATTTTGGGCTACTGAATGTGGAATTTAAATGTAATCACTTTGGCAACGCTCTAAAACTACTAGTATTTCAGTAGGAGCTGTCACAAAAGAAGGAGAAAAAAATCTATACATCTTTTATTTTCTTACAGAGGAGATGAAGAATAAATCATCCCCTACCACATGAAATCATGGACTGACTTAGCATTTATTTTCACTTACAGGATATCATGGTCACAGAGCTACCATGAGCTGAGATGTCCAAACATATTAGCACACAATCACGTTCTTTTGTGGTGCAAGTTTTGTTAGACTCAACATTTTAAAGGTTCTTGTCACATCCCTGTCTCCCTCTCTCCAGCCAGTCCTTCTCCCCTTTTACTGCCATTCTCTACCTGTCCACCAGATGCCCTCTGACTTTTTCTTCTGTCCCAATCATCTTGTTTCCACATCCAGCCACTCCCTCCTGCTCTTCAGGTAACCCCTTTCCCTCCACACTCACCTATCCTTCTACGCCCACCTGCTCACCTGGTCCCACTTCATTCATCAGTCCTGCTGTATATAACTAAGACCTTTTCACTCACTTTTTGTCAGATTGTCAATGATTCACAGTTAGTTTGTTGCTTCATGTCTTGTTTTTCAACCTCTGAACTCCAATCTATACCTGCACCTGCACTGGAACGCTTCAATAAACCCCTGAACTGCTCCTGTGCACTCAGTTGTCTGCATTTGGGTTCAAATCCCTAGTCACATCACATCCACCTGAGTGCCAGTTCCACAGCACAAATGCATTAAATATAGAGCATATGATTTGTTGTTGATTATTACTGATGACTAATCCATTGCTGTTACAGGTGCTGTGATTTTTGGCTTTTAAAAACTCACTTTCCACCCCGTACTCTGACGTGGAATGAGGACTCCATATCTATTGACATTTCGGTGAATTCATTGACAATTTAAAAGCAATTCGCTGGGAACAGGTCATGTGAGAGGCATGGCAAAGCTTCCAAGGTGGCTTTTCTACACCTCTTTTATGTGGGGTTAAGTGTAAGGAAACAGTGCTTTTAGTATCATAGATTAGTATTGGAAAAAAACATCCATTTACACATCTGAAGACCCCACAGAAGATCTTAATACTAAGGTTAAAGGAGCAATTGGACACTGACCCATTTTAGCACATTTTCCCTCTCTCCTAGGCTCACAATGTTAGCCAGACATATCATACATTTTTCAGGGCATTCAGGGCATGCTAGGCTTCTCAAGCATGTCATCATTAGTTATTTGGCTGTAGAAGGACCCATATGAGCAAAACAGTTTTATGAAACTTGAAACTCCCAAATCTGACTGTCTGACAAAATGTTAAACCGTGAATGGCCACGGGAGGAAGTGATTATGGTATGAGGGTATGAGAACCTTGGTGAACATTCTGTCTCTTTGTCTCATGAAAAAGTACATTATCATTCCCTGTACGAGAACCTTGCATGTTAATAGCATTATAATCCATATACCTCTGTGAAATGACAGAAACGTATTAAAGTATATATAAAAAAATGTTCTGATATTAACTGTGCTGACACACATCAAACTGAATACTGTGCATTCCTCTCCTTTATTTTGCAGCAAGTCCATGTTTGGCCTGTTTATCTGGGTGTGTGTGTGTGTGTGTGTGTGCTTATGCATACGTGTGTGAGTGTGTGTGTGTATGTTTCTGTATCTGTGTTACTATATAAACTTAAACCAGGTGCCACTTGTGTGGTTATGTAAATGTTGGCATATTTTAGTGAGTTGGATTTTTTTATGAAATAATTTCACTTTGTTACGTCAGCTGAGATTCTGAGTACCATATAACTGCAGTACTAGGTATCATTTATGTTTGCAAATAAACACTGACAGCTCCTGTGGCGTTGCAGGTGGTGTGCCGCTCAAAACTGCATCAAACCTAACAACACAACAAACTAAAATTGCTCACAAAACGATGCTTATACATCTGCCTGTGAAAAACTAACGAAAGATTGTTATAACCCTGCATATTTGCTTTAATATTTTATTGGTCAGATTTCTCTTTCCTTCCCTGTTGTTTAGTGAGACAGTGCGTGTGTGCATGTAAGGGTGATGAGCAACATGTGGTGCCCCACGACTGGTCTTTTGACGAGCTATTATTAGCTTGTTTGTAACAATCGGCTATTAGCTGAGCTAGCACGTTGCACTTGTATAAAACAAGATGTTAAGATGTAAAGTATATTTGCTTTTTACTCACAGATGTTTTATTGCACTTAGAGTAACGAGCACAGTTGTCGTCAACTCAAGGCATCTTCAAGTTATCTTCACTGTCTCCACTGCAGCCTCTCTGCTCTGCTGTTTGCAGTGTGTGTGTGAGTTTGTGTGTGTGGAGGAGCAGTCCCGACACACATAGAGCAGGGGAGAGGCTGCAGCATAAAAATAATTTACACCAAAACATTAAAAAGTACAGATAAAAAAACAGAAATGTCGGAGCTTGTCAATACTAACGTCATAAATAATTTAACCCCCGGGGCCCACTTAATACTGCCGTAATTAACGGGGTTAAAGCTTCATGCATCCGCGGAAAAAAGGCATATGTTAAAGGATGGATCTGGGATTTTACTAATTAATACTGGACCATTCAAATGAAGATCAATTTAAATCGGCCAAATCGATAATTTCAACCCAGACATATTGATTTAGTGTCCTAACACTCCCTCAAAAGAGAATCTTCTTTTCAGTCTGAAACTCTGAACATAACCTCCTCTGGAGCAGGTCAGGTCTGCAGCATAAGTAAGCATGGTGATTTAACCAAGTTTAAAGAAAGCCATCTTTGCAACTTTGAAAACTTTGGCTTTAGGCTCAACATACCTCACTATGCCACAAATATCCCTTTGTACTACACCCCTCTGCCCGCCTCCACCTCTGCTACTTTCAACAACTGAAGCACAAATTTACCTCTGTGTGTACTGCATCAAGAGCTTATGTAAGTGGAGGAGCACCTTTCTGACTTTGAACATGAAAATTTGTACGGACTCGTGTTAGCTATTCTGATACACTTGTGTCCTTGAAAGACTTCTGTAAGATCTACTTCTTCCACTTTGGGAAAAAAAGTTTGTTGTAAATATTAGAGGGTAAATGTGGAGCTATAGCAGTAGCAGTCAGTCGGAGTAAGGCATCCTTTTTCGTTGCTGTTGACCCTACACTCCTAAACCGAAAAACAGGAGAAAAACATTCAAGATGTCTTTTCAAATGTATTTTTTGTCAGGAACGTTTAGGGTTTGATATTAGTAAACTCTAGTTTTTTATTCTGAGCAATGTTCAACTCTGAGGTTTATAAGAATCTGCTACTTTGAACCTCGATTCATACTGTGCAGCTGGTGCGGAGTCACACAGCATGTAATGTTTAGGTTTCCCCCAGACTGGGTACATACCAGGATGAAGAAAGAAATTTGCAAAAACAGTATGGCAAACACTGTGGCTGCAAATGTCAAACAAACAAACAAAATCCCAGTCAGTTCAGAAACACGTTTTTGCCAGTGTTCTGCATTGACAATATTCACTTAATTCCTAGGCACTTAAGGATGTCTATTTATGGAACAGAAACTAAGCTTTCCATTTAGTGAATCAAGGTTATTTTGCCTTGACTAAAGAGGTCAAGGATGGAGGAGGAGGTGAAGGAGGAAGAGGAGGAGATAAAATGAAGAAAAGAAAATGACTGAAATATAACGAAAAAAATATCAAGCACTGATGGTGAATATCAGAGGAAGGGCATGCGGAACAAAACAAAAAAAAAATACTGACCAACAGTCAGTAGCAGTCACTGCAAACAAAATCAAATGACTGCCATAACTGTCACATATGAGCTGCTTTCATGATCTGTGTTGTGTGCATCTGCCTTACAACTGATGTGCTATTGCAACCTCTCTACTAACACAAAATATATTTTCACATTAAGTGTTAAAAACATTATCTTCGTTAAAAGGTGGTTTCAGCAACATGCAAAAACTTAAAGGCTCACAAGAGTGAGGGTTGGGCAAAAGGATGCAGAACAAGGGAACAGTGAGCACCTGGAGGACTGGTGAGAGATGAGGAGCAGAGCTCTCACTACTAAATTATAGGCCCATATCAAACCTCTCGTTTTTTAAGTAAAGTCATTGAACAACTTCATGACTCTAAATAACTGTTTTGATGTCCTCCAATCACACCACAGCACTGACACTACTCTTGTTAAGGTCGTCGATGTCGTCCACTTAAAAACAGACAGTGGCAGAATTTCAGTTTTACTATTACCTGATCTCAGTGCTGCATTTGACATGGTCAACCACAACATATTACTAGATTGACTGGAAAACTGGTTGGGATTTCTGGCACAGTACTAAAATGGTTCAATTCCTACTTTACCGATAGGCAGTACTTTGTGTCTATGTGTAATTACACATCTGAGTGGGCAGAAATGACGTGGAGTTCCCCAAGGCTCCATTCTGGGACCTCTTCTATTTAACAGCTACACGCTGCCATTGGCTAAGATTATGGAAAACAACAAAATAAGTCACCATAGTTATGCAGATGACACTCAAGACATAACCATGTCACCAAGAGACCATGGTGCTGACTGAATGTGCAATTTTCTTCAACTAAACATGTTAAAACTGAGGTAATAGTTTTTGGAGCCAAGGGGGAACGATCAAAAGTCATTGCGCAGCTTCATTTGGCAATGTTAAACACCACCGACCAAATCTTGGAAATCTTGGTGTCATGGACTTAGAACTTCAACAGCCACATTAAGACTATTACAAAGTTAGGCTACTATCACCTTAAGAACATAGCAGAGACAAAAGGACTGGATAAACCTGTACATGCATTTATCTTCAGTAGACTTGATTATTATAACAGGGTCTTTACAGGTCTCCCTAAAAAAACAATCAGACAGCTGCAGCTGATTCAGAATGCTACTGCTCAGTCCTCACTAAGACCAAAGAAGTAGATCCTGTCACTCCAGTTCTGAGTCTTTACACCAGCTTCCTGTCTGTCAAAGAATCACCTTCAAAATACTACAATTAGTTTGCAAAGCACTGAATGGTTTAGGGCTGAAAATACATTAACCATCCAGACCTCTCAGGTCTTCTGGGACAGGTCTGATTTGAGTCCCCAGAGTCAAGACTATTTATTTATTTATTTATTAGGATCCCCATTAGCTGATGCAGGACATATACTAAACAGACTAAACATGGAGACCAGCGTTTGGCTTTTATGCACCACATATCTGGAACAAATTCCCACACAACTGCAGGTCTGCACAAACTCTTACTTCTTTTAAATCAAGGTTGAAGACTTATCTGTTTCCTGCTGCCTTTTATTAAATCAAATATTTATTCATTTCTTACACTGCACTGTAATTGTTATTATTGAGATACTTTTATTTATTTTAACTGAACTGTAACTTTAGTCTTGTATTTTATGCCTGTCTTAGTATATTTTAACTTTTTATTTTCTCTTCTTTAGTTCTTTAATAATTTGTTTTTAAATGCCCTTTTATAATGCATTGCTTTTGCGTCTTTTCTCAAAGCTTTTGAAGTTTTATGTGGAGCACTCTGAATTGCTTTATTGCTGAAATGTGCTATATAAATAAACTTGCCTTGCCTTGCCGAAAGAAAGGTAGAGAGGAGAGGCAGGAGGAGATGGCGCAGTGTACAGTGTATTCAGGAGTTTTTGGGAAGTAAGGCAAACGTGAGTTATGCTTGTGAAACCTCTCATGCTTGCATGTTGTCCCCCAATCATGGCCCTTTTTGTACTGCTTAAAAGCGTCAAACCCTAGAAATTCAAAGATGGTAACGATTACAACATTGCAAGAGAATGAAAGAGAAGTATTATTGAAATGAAAAGAATGCAGTATTTTAAAAATATGATATGAGCCAGCAGAAGCACAGTCCATTGGCTTGGGTACCAGTCAGTACACAATGTGGACTAGAGAGGGTCCAGTTTAACTCCTGGGCACTGCGGAGGTGCCCTTAAGCAAGGCCTGGAGCAGAAGCTCTATTAGTGTAAAGTATCTCCACAACAATGCATAAAAATGACAATGGAGTAAAAATAAATTCATTTCCCCAAGGGGATTAATGAAACTCTTCTTCTTCTAAATGTCATTTGAAAACATACCAGAAATATTTAGCAAAGCAGAATTAAGTGTCAGACACAGATTACTCACCTAACTCCTCAGTGGAGCCCCAGTGAGAAAAAGAAATGTGGGGTAATGGGAGTGAGATGGAGAGAGGTAGCAACTGCAAGTGACAGGTTAAACTGAAAAGACAAGGGAAAATAAAGGAAGATAAAGTACCGCAATGAAGACAGACGGACTGTGATTCTCGTCTTTTCTCCTCTCAGAAGACATACTGTAGTACTGCAGTTTGCAGCTTGTTTGATTCAGCTTTGTTTTGTTTTAATGAGCTCACAGTCAGAGCGTAAGAACAGCCAAAGAGCCCAGGCTGAATAAAATGACACTTTATGTTATTATTGTCTAAAATGGTTAGAGGCCAGAATGGAAGGTGACTCTTATCCATTTATCCACGAGAGACTCAAAGTCATTTGACGCCCTGGAGGCTGGGAATTTCTGACGTTGCCAAATCCAATCTAATTTAGTCAGTAAAAGTAGAATTGGCAAGTGCCATTGTGACACGTGTGCACATGTAAAAAAAATGATTCATGAGACTGGTGCCAAGCCAAACCACTGATATGCACTGTACAATGACAAAAATACATGCTCAAATTTGAAACTGAACTGAAAATATGACTGGTTGAGAATATTTGCACAGACTTTTAACCCTCTTACATAAAATCAATAAGATACTTGGTAAATGTTTTTTATGTTATCATTAGGTTATTCATCTGCAGATAGATTGTTCCATTGAAAACTGTTCCATAAAAATCTTGAATTTACAAATCACACTATATTCAAAGTGAGAGGCCTTGTCACATTTTAACAACTCTCTGCCCCAAGCAAGCACACTAACATTTACTTTTAATAAGCACATTAAGGTAATGGCTTGTCTAAACCATTCCCGTAATTTTCCGAAACCTATCTACTTTGCATGATTCCCATCGTTTCTTATGAGTCATATTTACATAAGTTACGTTCACTATGTAAAAAAAAAAATAACAACATAAAAATGGAGGATTCCCAAATCTATGTGACTATCCAACAAGCATTTGTAAAGGAGTTTACTGGCCACTTTAGGATAAGGGTTGGGTCGAAGTTACTGTAAATATTAGGCATTCACAGATTTATCGGCTGCACATCTGTTTCAGCTGACATCCGCTTTGTTGACTGCCATCCAAATAAGATGACAGTCAGAGATGGCAGTGGCCAATGTTCTTCTGTTGTGACACATCACTGTAGTGCAGGCTGAAAAGCAGGGCTCAAAAGTAACGGCGTCCCACTATCCTGAGGACTATAGAAAACATGTTTGGAATGAACAGAACTCTTTGCCAGGATGCCATCTGGATTAAAGGATGCAGTAAACTCACTATTTTTCCCTGATAATGTTACACTGTTGACATTGGCAGGAGGAGAGCTACCTAACATTAGCTGTTAGCAGATGGTGGCTGGGGATAACCTGTGACAAAAGTTACAATGAATTACACTGTGATGCGTTCAAACTCTGTTCAATAAAATTGAGAATTGGGTGAAGGTAAATTATAACATTCTCATTATGTATTCAAATGTAATCTTGTAAAATGTAGTTTTTGGTGAGAAACTTAAATAAATACAGTTGATTCAAGGATAAATCTTTACAGTAATGCAAGCCAGATATTAGAGAGGGAACTATATATTTATTTTTATATATTTTGTAAAAAGGGTTGAGCATTTTCTTCAAAGATTTTTTTATGTGAAAGTAGTATAATTTAAAAGTTTGTTTCATCAATGTGTATGATTGAATTTGTGCTTATTCAAATGTGGTGCAATGAAGGACGGATTGGCTTTTAAACAGTTTACTTATTATTTTTTTTATAATGAGAATTTGTTTCCCTGGCACAAAAGGGGGAATACAAAACAGCCTGTTGTGGGTGTGATGATTCCTTGGAAGGAACACAGTTCTTGCTAACTCCTCGTCAATCTCAGCTATGCAGACAACCCTTGCAGCTGGTCACCATGTCTTCCTTTCCTACAATGTCTGAACCTGTCATTAACTGTATGAACACTGTTTGCCGAGTCATTTCATTGTGTTGTTAGAGTCCAGATTTATGCTGCAAATATTAAACAGGTCTGAGAGTATTGCAACAGGCAAAGAAAGGGAAGTTAAGATTTAATCTGTAAAACACTCACATGATTAGATATTAAGTGCTTAATATTGGACCCGACCAAGATCCTATACCGGAGTTCTCCACCATTTGGTGCGGAAACTGGAGATAAACTGAACCAAAATGTCTCTGTTATGTAGTCACCCCTAAAGAAGTATCCAACTGGCCCAGCTGGTCCAGAATAATTCTGCCATGGGCTTCTTCAGCAATGATGGACCCAGTGGGTCTCCTTCCTCCTGTCAGTGGCCTTTCCAAGATGTCACGTGGTTATTGTCTAGCTGTCGGGTCACATCAGTCACTACCCAGGGCTTACACGGTTATGTAACCAAGATCTACTGAAGTTCCATAAATTACTGAAGTTCAGGGTAGAAAGCAGAGGTAGTTCTCTGTCAAAGATGGTGCAGGTTGAGAACTTTAGGAGCAAAAATAGTACATTCTCAGGAAAGAAACAAGATGAAGGGTATGTTTCAAGGTATGTTTTAAATACATTACATTCTTTTGGCAGATGCTTTGATCCAAAGCAATTTCCTTTTCTGCTCACATTAGAAACAACTTGAGTATCCTTGTCTTGCTCAATGGAGTTGAGGACAGGAAGACCCAGGAATCAAACCAACTGTACTATTAATGGTCTATCTACTGTATCAATAATGTATATTACTACAGCCCCCAGAAAAGGCTGTGTACATTCACAAGTGAAGGCAGATTTGGGGTACTTATATGGTAAATACAAAAAAGCTTTTTAATTTGCAGCGATGATTATTCTGATACATTTTCCCCCTGCTTCAATGAGCAGAACATTTACTCAAAGCAAATACAGAACTACCATAGAGTGACCAATTACAGTAATTGCTAGCTCATATGAAAGAGATAATTCACAGCCTTTAAATGCATCAGCATATGCACTTTTATGTATTTCTGTATGCATGGGGAATACATGTTGCTGTATGTAAACACCATTATTTCCCTTTGTAATTAATGATGTATGGTGTTACAGTGAGAGAGGTCACAGCTTAATGAGCTAGACTGATTCAAACCAAAGTCAATTATATGCTATATAGTGTTGCGTTGCTTTGAATTTTGTCGTTTTTGTAATTGTCAAGAGAGACTGTCGGCTATAAATTGTGAGATTACATATTGAGATATTGTATTCATGAAAGAAAACAACGACATCTAAATTATGAGGCTTCTTTGTCAGTCTGTTAAAACGATTAAGATATTTTTTTGGGCATTTTTGCCTTTAATGCACAGGACAGCAAGTATGAAAGGGGGAGAGAGAGAGGGGACGACACGCAGCAAAGGGCCACGAGCTGGATTCGAACCCGGGCCGCCGCGGCAACAGCCCTACACATGGGGCGCCTGCTCCACAACCAAGCCACCGATGCCCCCTGTTAAAACATTTTTATTACTACTCGTACATTTAAATGATTTCACTGTAGGGTTTACTTGGGTGCAAATGGATCAGTGACTTCTACATATACTCCCTAAGCATCTACTTTCTAGATGTTTTTATTCTTTAGTGAGAGCTGATTGAACTTTAATTACGGTAAACAAATTAAAGGCACTGCTTCTCTGCATCTCTTTCCCCCTTGCTTTTTGACTCTCTCTTTCAGTGCCTATGCTTTCTAAGCTTTTACATGACCCTTACCAGCCCCGTTCTGCCAATAGTGTAAGGATATATGTCTCTGTGCCTGTGTATTCCTGCTCTTAGAGAAAATATATTTGACTTTTGGCCTACAGACATCTCTGTAAAGGAAGGTCATTCTGGCCCTGTCTTCACATGTTGTATATTTTAAGCCAGCTGCAGGCTTCTAGTAGTGTCCTACAACATGTCCTCAACATGTCCTACAACATGTCCTCTGACACATATTTTAGTGCACTGTTTGGCTGTAATACAAGACTTTGCAGAAAAAGAAGCAGGCCCACTCTCTTGTTGTATTGTAAAAACTGAGAAAATACTAAGATCAAATGATAAAACTAAGTAGTGCTGATCAAATATAAACCAAGACTTTGTTAGTGTGTTGCCTATTTCTCACCTAAAATGTTTTCCAACACACATTTTAGCTCACTGTTTAACTGTAACACAAGATTGTTGTTGACCAGACAGTGGCCATATTGTTTTCTGTGTCAAAATGACCAGATTTGCATTTCGTCACCCACCAGTGGGAGTCTTTATTGGTCTGATGTGCCACAGTCCATTCTGTAATTTGTAGGTTTTCTACCTCTTGAGCAAAATTAAATGTCACAGCCCTTCCTCTGTTTTGTCCCGTTATGTAGCACCCATTTCAAAACTAACTGCATGTTTCTACTGCATAGAGAGCCCAGTTTAATGAAAAGACCATCTTTCCAGCAGTGAAACACTTCTTTAACAAAGATTCCATATATTTCCACTGTCACTTTTGGCCACACCAAGTCAAGCCATGCCACGTCGATTTGCGTTTCCATGATCAGTTAAGAGGCGCCGTGCCATACCAAGCTTTGGCAGAGATGGACTTTCTCCAAAGTATGCCCATAAGCTGGGCCGCCCACCCTCAAGTGAGTAGCGGTAACTGCAGCCAACCCCCAACGATACCGCTTTTTCCTGTCAGACAAGCTGTGTGTGTTGCAAGACTCTACGCACTTCTGTCTGCGGGAGACCAGAGAGAAAGGTGTTTTTGAGAGTCTCTGTGTGTTTAGCTCTCAGAATTTTTGTAGCTTCAAACTGAATCTGTCTGTCTCTATTTCAGATATCTACTTTATTTTATCGTTTCATGTTCGCTATCAGCTGGAGTTGTGCGAAGCTGCTGCTCGAAAACTCAACATTTCCTTATTTTGCTGCTTCACAATACAAGTTTTTACATAACAAAATGTCAGGGGACTTTTATTGTGACAAATCAATAGGAAATGTGATAATCACTGAATTAGCAGAACAAGTCTGAGGAAGGAAAGTGAAAGCAGAAACAGTGAGATGTTGACAAAGAGCTGCAGAAAACAGGCTCTTACTGCATCTCTGCAAACAGTTCACCTACAGCAGGTAAACTTTTTTTTTTACCTGCCCTGCTGTGTGATGGAAAAAAACATGCAGCAAAAATAGCAAAAGACAACCAAGGATCAGCCTGCTGCTTTTAAACGCCACCATTTAAGACAAGCCATCATCAGTTAAAGACACACCTTCAAGTGGGTGGCCCTGATGTAATAGAAATGCAAATCCCTGCCGCAATGGGCTGATGGCTCAAACTGAACCAAGCCCATCCAAGCCAGCCCTTGACTGTCGAAAAGGGTTAATACTCCAAACTACTGCTGCCTATGTAGGTGAATGGCCTGCATCTTGATATTTAAACTACACTTGTACTGAAATACATGGGCTATGATTAGGATAAAAACGGTGCAATACATTAAAGCCACAATAAATGTGCTTCTCCTGAGTTGAACCACATAAAATACTGATGTACATATACCTAGGACACAAAATGGATGTCAGTCTGATCATCCAAACTATTCCTGGAGATGGTGAGAAACACACTGTCATGGACAAGTGTAAATATTTGCTATACAGAAGTTGGAAGTTGAATTAGTAAACAGCTGTCAGTGCTGCCACTGTTTAGTCTCCTCTCTAAAGTATATCAGTTATCTAAGATAGATTATTCTTTCCTTTCAAATATTATGCTTTTATATGATGTAACCACCATTTTACCAAAGAACTACACTTCCAGTTTGCTCAAAATGTAAATAGCTAAGGAGTTGGTGTGGCTAACAGTGACTTGATGTGGTCCAATCGCTCCATGTGAACAAAAGGTGTATGTATCTTAACTTAATCTTATTCAAATACAGTCTGGATATGCAAGTTAAAGCTGGGTTTGGGGGAAGGGAAAGCCACTTAAATGGCTGCCAAAATGGAACAAGAAAATCTCAAGTAAAAAACTAGATGTACTGGTAGACAAAAAAACATTTTCCCTTTTCAACTTGAGTGATTCCTTTTTCCCAGAGACTTGTTTAATTGTTGCTGTCTGCTTGATGCGCACACTCAAGTGGGACATACTGTAGCTGGGTAGTGCAAAGTCTTTCACCACAGCTATAAAACAAGTTCAAAATGCTCCAAAGGAAGTAAAATATATATGAAGCATTAATATAGCTTGCCGTTTTACATGCACGGAGTAACCGTGTCACTCTGACTGGCTCAGTTTGCCTTCTGAACACCATGATGTTTGTAACAGATCAGTTTGTTTCCCTGCAGCCCCACAGCAATGAAATAATACGCTGTTGAGTTTAGTCACAAAAATATGACAGCATTATCCTCCAAAGCAGAGGTACTGTAACAGTCATTGATGCCCACAATTTTAACAGTTTATTTTAGCTGTCGCAGGTAGAGCATTTGGCGACCAGATTTCTGCTAGAAATGTGGGTAAATAACACCTGGTGACCTTCATACATCATGAGAAAAAAAAACACTATTTGTAATCCCACATATACTATTGTGAAAGAAAGAAAGAAAAAAAAAGGCTGATAATCAGGCTCTGTTGAATGCTCAGCGCCGCCACCCCCCCACCCTGCCTCCCTCCATCCCCTCTGACACATAAACTGCTGTCAGAGTCCTTCAACGGAAACAGCTTTTCCTCAAGAGCTGCCTTCCAAAAACACTTGACAAGAACAGAAATTGGCAATTCATTCCTTTACTTGTTCATTTTTCCCCCCTTTTTTTCCCTGCTCGTTTTTTATTGATCGCAATCACTTGTTCCCTGCACGTGTTCAAATTGCAGAGCGGGTTTTTGTCTTTTTTTTTTTTTCCTCCAACTGCGAGAAGAATAGCCTAATCAAGGCAAATTGGTGCTAATCTTCTCACTCTTTAACGGGAGATTTAGAGAGAGAAGCAGAAAGAACAATTTCGACAAAAATGAACAGGATAGGCAGCGAAATATGTTGAAGAGGGAATAACTGAGAGGCAGATAGACAATGCCAAGCCGTGATTCAGCGAGAAATACAGAGATACAGATGGAGAGACAGTGAGAGGGTTCGAGTGTAACCTACCAACTTGTTGAGTGGTCTAGCAGTTGAATGACACTGGTCTGCCGCCAAGTTGCGTCATCCCCTTCTGTGCTTCCAAAACTGAGGACAGAAAGACAAGAACATGCATAATGTCAGAAACAATAACTCACACAGCAACATTTCATTTTAACCAAATCTTTTTCCCAAAAGCTAAGTGGGAGCACACACCAGTGGAAAACACACTGCATGGTGTCGAAAATGAAAATCAGATCTGGTCGAGTCAGAGTTGAACACCTCTGACACATGACAGGACTTCAACTGCAACTGATCATAGATTCTTAGTATATTTATCAGGGTTTGTTATTAGCAAAGGTGTGCTACCATCACCATGGCAAGATTTCAAAAACAAAAACAATGCTAAGTATTTATCACTTGTGTTTATACATACAAAATACATAAATGGTGACACTGGCCTCTGAAGGCAACGACCAATATTTCAGGAGTTAGCCAGCAGATATCTGGGCCAAGACTTTCTCTTCTGTGCACCAGTCACTGTTTACAGTTCAATGAGCAACTTGAGATAACATCATGTAATCTCTATAAACAAGATGGGTGCATAAGAATGCAAATCAATTAGGAAAAAGCTACTGAAAAGCTAATGGCCAATGGGATCTAAGAATACATTTCAGCCAATGCCTGACACTTTTTCTTGCTCTCCACACAAACAGTTTACCTGCAAGTCTGCTTAAACGTGACAGATCAATGCTATTTGGACTACTAACAGATACCAGAATGCTTCCAATACCCAAATCATGTCCTGTTGCCTTCAGATTCTGCATTTATATCTGTTCATGGAGATAATGACCAATTGAACATCGCTGTTATGGATAAAGAAAGCACCGTTGACATTTGCGAGATGTGATGGGAACTGTTTTGTTTACATGCTGGTATGGCCAACCATCCACTCCACACATATCAATGAGATATACCAAAGAGATCTACGTCTGCCTTAGCCACATAGTTGTGTCGATAAACAATGCAGCGCAACGAGGGGATCGTTTCTTGTCAGGAAATTTTCAACTTAGCTACTAATAAGCATTTCAGAGGACTGCATTTTTTCTCCACTGTAAAACTGGATCATTGTTAGAATAATGGATCCAGGCTGCTAACCTTTAACATTCCACCTTTCAAGCCTTCAAGGGTTGAGTATTCGATTCAAAGATGCACTGTATGAGAGGGGTGATATTTCAGAATTGCCACAGGGGAAGACATGTCACTGTGATGAACAGAAAGATGTACTGGAGCAGGATAATGGATGCACAGGTTTTAGTGACGTTTGGAAATAATTGGACAGAAAAAAAAAATCAATTCTCTATTGATACTCAATGTTAACAGTAACAGTTGGTCATCCAGACAGGATGATTGAGGGAATTTGTGGGTCTATTTAACAGTGAAAATTTCAGGTGCAGCATTGTATCACTGACACATTTGGAACAATAATTTAGCTCACAAGGAAAATAAATAATACTAAATAAAACACATGACCCGCCTTAAGGCAAACTCAATAAAACATGTTCTGTGTGTTTTGAAAAATCTTTGAACCAATTTTCTTTGTCCCACTTCCTATTAAAAATGGATCAAAAAAATATTTTTCCATAGTTATCTTATTTGTCTCGACCCTTAAATAATCACTTCTGATTAAAAAAAATATATATATATACTAAATAAAAAAAAAAAAAAAGAAAAAGAAAAATTGTGGAGGACAAGGAAAAAGTGAATACCAAAAAAGGAGAAAAGACGCCTCAATGTGTCGTGAGGGGAAAAAAAAAACTATTCCTGCATTAAGAAGTGGTCTGTGTCCAGTTTCCTCTTTTGTAAGTTCACTAATAAATGTGTATGAATATTTAATGTTTTCATGAATTTCTATGGTGTTTGAGTCTGAGAGCGCTTGACCATGCCAAGGTTAAATACATATGAGTGGATGGTGATCGTGTCCACCTCTAAACTTTGTCGGCCTAAGACAACTTTGCCTAGGACAAACCCTGTTCCTCCATGGCAGGGTGAAGCAACCATTTGGACAAGGATCAATGTAATGCTGTATAGACAAATAAGAGTAACAAGATGTGGTTGACAGAAAGAGAAAAATATAGAAGATAAAGACAGAAAATTGGAGTGAAGGAGATAAAGTAAGTCGTGTTTTTACAGTAATCAAATTTTGACTCACAGGCACAACATGCTTGCATGTAGGAAAACACACATACACACACCAGAGACTGGAGAGGTCCAACTCTTCAATGTGACATTGAGCTAATCAGATTTGAGGGAGAGAAGTGTTGGATAAACAAATCTCTCTGTCTCTCTCTCTCTCTCTCTCTCTCTCTCTCTCTCTCTCTCTCTCCATCCCGAGCCCCCCTTTCCTCTATATCTCTCCCCCACTCTCTCACTAATCAGTAGAAGAGCTTTTAGAGTGCAGAGAGGGATTCGTATTTACTCACTAATTCATGTCAACAGCCAAATCTACTCCATGGCGATGAATAAACAACTATTTACCCCATAACCACTTTTCACATGGAAAAGCCAACTCCTTCACAAAAGCCACAAAGCGTATTAGCAGCAGGGCACCACCAATCAAATGAAAGCGATTGTGAATCCAATTCCGAATACTGTTAATATGTGTACAACATGTGCATGGGGTTTGAACCTGAGCCTTCTGATATGAAACTGACTCTTTCTGTATTAAAGATAATAGAAAAGACGTTAGTGTCAAGCAGGGATCTGAGACTGAAACCAGCAGCAAGACCAGGATCGATAAAAATACCAAAAGATCAATAAGTTAAGTCACCTGTAGACATTTTGCTATACTGGTTATTTTATGGTTGAGAAAGACCTCAAATTGTTGTTACACCTGTCATCAGCCTAGACCTTGTCTAAGCTTGCAACACTGACTGTATTAACATGTACACTAAGTCTGTACTTTTAATCCGAAATTGTCGCATGTCACCACTTTGCACACTGACTCTCAAATTTTGTCAATCATTAAAGTTTTCAGAACAGGTTAAAATTTCTGCATTTTTTTTCCATCCGGGTCTCACTCCAAAGTCATCGTAATCAGGCACTTGGGCAAAATCTTCCTGCGTCAGACACCAACGAAAAAGTCGTCCTTTAACGCCAGCATGATGTGCGGCCAGTTGCCATTCTAGTTTAATGGTGGCAGGTGGTGTCAGGGGGAAAAGTGGCGGGACAAGAACAAAAGTGCGAGTAGGGTGGATGGAAGAGGTGGTGAATGAGTCCAACAAACACAGACTTTCACCTGGGAGAGCAGTGTTCATGTTCAGTAAGATTATAAAGCCAAACCCTTTTTTCCTGAACTTAACCATGTGCATTTGTTGTTGAAGGAAAAAAAAAGCCAATTCACAGCTCTGCACTGAGTTAGTGTGTTTATTTTGAAAAAGACTGTATGTAAACTATAAATTTCCTGGATAAGGGAAGTGTATTTTTGAAAGAAGACAATGCATGTCCTAGAACCTCAACAACCAATGCACCAATACACTGCACATCGTATCTGGACGTGGAAAGTCCATGACCAAACATCAACATGTAATGAGGTCGGAGTAAGAATGTGTTGTTTTTTCACATCTGTGAAAAGCCTTTGGAGAATTGAAAATGTGGCATAAACTGCTGGACACATATATGTGCAACAAGACAGAGGAACGTAACGCACTGTCATTTCATAACTCAGATAGCCTACTTTTAACAGGTCAGATCGTGATATTCAGGCGGATGATGATGACAAGGACGAGGATGTGGATCACACAAAGACAGAGAGAGTGACAGTGTGGAGACAGAGAGGGAGGACAGCTCAGCCCCTTCAGCTGTTGTGCCAAGTGCAAGACACGGGGGAGAGAGCAGCGACAGCTTGGGAGGTACCTCCAGAGGAGAGATGTAAGTGTAAGGGAGCAAAAATGTCTTTCCACCTTGTCTTGTAATGCGAAATTTCACAACAAGTAGAACAATAAAACACATCAGAGTCAGTGTGTAAGGTTTATGAGCGTACCATTGTTTTTCAGATGACAGATAAAAGACAGAGTTGGTGTGCGAAGGCCTGAATATTCCAATATTGTTACAAACGTGACGGTATTCTGAATTTGATGTGGGTCATGTAAGCAGCATTTTTTGCTTTGATGTTCCACATTAGGCATGATTCCAAATGTAGCATTTAACGATTAAGACACGGTATGTGCCTATCTTTGGACATGTATACAGTAATTGGGGTTTTTACTGCGGCTTGCAACACACGGCCTCTTGCCTGTTCACTGTCAGCGCTGTGAGCTGTCATAGATATGTTGTACAAAAACCAACGCCAACAGTTGGGAGCTGGGGTAGAGATGCATGCCCAAAAGAAAAGCCCACATTTCTGGTCAGATGGAGAAACATGCCCACTTTTAATCATTATGAAAGATTTGGAGATTACAGATCTTTGGATATGCCCAGATATCACAACGCCAACCTTTTCAAGAAGGTGGTCCGCAACTGGTGGAATAGTCTGAAGTCTGATTTGAGACATAAAGTGAAAATTGCACAGGCAACTCCAGTTCCTCCACTTCTCCATGTTTTGACGTGATAAATGGCATGTTAAGGTACTTTAAATTGAGTTTGCATAAAAACAGGAATATTAGTGGAATATTCATTTTCATTAGCCATGTAAACAACTCAGTGGGGATGTTGTTTTTCCGTATTAAGGGCATAGACTGGAATATTTTGTGCACGTGAACACAGCCTCTTCCAACACGGCTCAGGCTGAATACAGTTACCTTGTCAGAAAGCCACAAATATAATATAGTGAGACAGTACATCTGGGCCTTGTTGTGTCCTGTCATAAATATTATATTATAATAGGAAATACGATCAGTGTAATAAATGATGAAATATTGTATACTAAAGCATTCAAACTCTGAGAGGAGATCCTCACTTCGGGTGGGCCTGTTTTTAAAATCATATTTACACTGCATGTTTTGTTCCCCTGGCAGTGTGGGGGAAAAAGACAAAAAGCCTACAGAAAATCACATCCATCATCAGAGTGTTAAACTTTGATTCATGCCACCTGCTCACAAGATGGAAACCCAGCAAAATCTTAGATACAGCCTGTGAGCAAATCAGGATAGGAGGATAAACAGTCATTCATCTGGAAAATAAGTTGATGCATATGGTGATGCAGCTTGTGAGAAAACTGAGAACACTCTTCTTTTTTGGTGTCATTATTTTGCAACTCACTGCTTTTCTCCTGCGGTGCTGCTACTGCGGCGAGGAGACAAAGGGGCTTTAGAGCTCTCTCTTTTGTAAATATCATGCAAATATCGCAGCTCTATCCTTAAAATACCTTTCATGATTGGACAGACTCATTTGGAATGTTACTGGAATGTACAGCGACAGATCGATGAAGACAGCAGTGTTACAGATTCCGCGTCTGAAGGGGGCTTTGGAGACTGTGCCAACATCCACTGTGGCAAAAGGCAGAGAAATACAGACAGATTTCAGTCTGTCTCAGGACTCACACATGCACAAGCTCACACATTCACGTTCACACCTACAGAGTTTCGAGTTCACCACGATGAGCTGACTGTCTTTGGTCTGTTATACATCTTATGTTCGATCTAATCACAGTACCTCACAGAAACACACAAACATACTGCATAGTGCAAAAACAACCAGCTGATTCAAGATCAAGATACAGATATATACTTTGATTTTTCCAACGGGGGAATGTGTTTGGATTCTGCACTAAATCCAGACACATTGGTTTTGAACTGTTGTTCAGACATAACTTGGACTCTAGAAAATTGTCTTTGTCATGCTTCACTAATTTGTGAATCTTAATTGTTAATCAAGATAATTGTTATCATAAAAAATAATAGAGAATCACCGATAATCAAAATGACAGTGGAGAGTGAACAAGGTCCAAAGAGCATTTGGTTGGCACCATTGCAGTGATAATGAGACACATGTCACCCTGTCACCTCTCCACCTCTCTAACATATGACACCAGCATCACCTTACAGCTCGCCTACACTGCAGCCAAAATAAAAGTCCATCTGTCTACTACAGGTTTTTTTCCGGTTGCGTTGATACATCTCTCAGATCAGTTTGAAACTCTCAAAACTACTTGTTCAACCACATCATCTACTCACTTGTGTTTACCTTACAAGCGATTTCTAATTATTTTGAACAAATTGCAAATGATTATATACACTTGCTTGCTGTTTCCTACATTAACACATTCACATTTTCGTTTTCTGTTCCATAGGCTTAGCCCCCAAAACATCTAGGCATTAGCTCATTGCATAATTCATTACATGCAAAATGGTTCAACCAGTTGTCATAATCTGTCAAGCACATTTCTATTGGACTTATTTTGTGTCAGTGTGTCCGGTATTGATGAGTTTTTCTAAGGTGTATCTTGCTTTTCACTAGTAAAGGGTGAACTCTTAGATCAACCAATGATCAAACAGTTCTCTGAAATAGCTCACGGGTTTAGCGCCGCCTCAAGAGTATTTCCTGTTTACATTTCTAATTTTGCATTTTTTTTCCTTTGTGCCGTACAAGGCTGTTAAATAGTCTTGCCTTTTTTCATTTCTGTATCACAATCACATGGTCTGTCAATAAATTATAGTACAAACAGTAAAGGCGTAAATGTGAATCCCCTCCAATGTCTTGCATTCAATCTCCCACATACAGTGACGTGTAGCTTCATACTGTTGAAACTGATACATGCTATACAGAAGCTTTGTGCATTCTTCAAAACCTTAGCCATAACACACACACACACACACACACACACACACACACACACAACATATTTACAGAGTACACTGTTATATTATTTGTATTGTTATATATTGACAACAAGGATAAGCAGTTCGCAAACAATGACACGAGGACTTGTCAATCTGTCAGCACAGACATGGTCTTTGACATAATAATATACTTTTGAGAGATAAATAGTTATACACAGGCTTTTACGCGTGATCTATTGTGGAGTGCTGTTACATACTGGTTTGCAAATGTCAAGGATGATTTGAGAAGTGCACCAAAGCGACTGAAAAAAGAAAAAAAAAAATGTAATTGAGCTGACGCTTTTGCATATATTATTACACAACTAACAGCATTTCAGTGCCCCATGTCAAGCACGTGAAGATTATCATTTTATATACATTATATTGTTCCAGTATCATTCAAATTAAAGAAAATATTAATGCAACCACAGACACACAGATTAAAATGTGTTTCCAAATTTCTAAAGACAGTTTGATGCAACATGATAATGCTCCCATGCACAAAGCCAGGTCCATGAAGAAGTAGGTTTTACAAGGTGGTGTGGAAGAGCTACTTATAGTACTTTACAGCTACAGAGTAGAACAGACAGTCCCATTCAAATCAGCATAGCAGGGTGATCTGAGCAGCGGCCATTTTTGCAAGTGTGGCTAATGCAACTGTTGTCACGGGCTAACTTCTGTATAAACTTCTGCATAAACAAACCAACTTGCAGCAAGACGCAAAATCACTGAGGTGAGGCTTTGCATTAATGATGTACTATAGCTGCCTCCAAAGAATGAGTCAGGGCCGCTGCAGGGTGGGTAGCTGCTCAGCCAGCAGCTGCGGCATAGAAGGGACAGCTGGGATAAACAGCATGTAGAGACAGCCTATTTTTTAATTTTTTTTTACATTCAACTCGGCCAATTAAGGCTATGTTTCGACCAAATGACAGATGGTGATTGCTGGAGCAGTGGACTAACTAACTAGATGACTAGCTAACTAAGATGGTTTTGGTGAGGTATATTATGTTATATGATAACAAGTCAACTAAGCCAACATTAGTCTTAGCTCAATTAAAGAGAGAAACTTTGATGGATGTACGGTTGTATATCTCTGTTAAAAAAAACACAAAAAAAAAACAAAAAAAAAAACAAAAACAAAAATACAATTAAGAATAGGCCAAAACGATGTTATCAAACTAGTGAGTGTGTCACACTTTATGGCCGCACTGACATATTTTGTCACCATGAAAATTGACAGCAATCGCCATTTTCTTTTGTACTAGTCAAATGACCACAGCAAACAGTTCAATGTCTTTTCTACTTAATTTGTTTCTATGAGAGGGTGTTAGCATAAGAAAAAAAGAAAAAAAAAAAAACTAACACCACACCACCTCATATGACATTTGTTGATTTAGTTTGATTTATGATAATGAAAAGTTCTCGTGCATTTGGAGGTTACTTAGATCAGATCTAGCCTATTACTTATTTGTTTGTTTTCAACTACTTAACTTTGAAAAAATCAAGACAC
Source organism: Epinephelus lanceolatus (assembly GCF_041903045.1). NCBI lineage: Eukaryota > Metazoa > Chordata > Actinopteri > Perciformes > Serranidae > Epinephelus > Epinephelus lanceolatus. The sequence continues at coordinate 37,296,405 of NC_135736.1, forward strand.
AACTTACCCAAATTCAAAAGTCAACATATACAACCAGAACAACTTAACAACCAAGAAAATGTAATTTTTTTCCAATCAGTGATTTCTACGTTGCTTTGCCTATACATCTCTCTGTCCGTAAAGCCATTCATCTGTTTATCTGGATTCTGTATCTCTCTTAGCTCGAGGCTTTTTTACTCTGCCAAGGAAGCAGGATAACATTCTGCTCGTAGGAGGGCTGGCTGAGCCGCGCTGTTCCTTTTCCATATTTATGACTGAGAGGTGTGCAAGGAATTGCTTCCACACCCCCTCCCACTTCATGTCTTCTTCTTCGTCTTCCAACTATCTATCTATCCATCTGTCCTTCCTTCCATGGTACCTGCTGATCTATGGGTTTTCCTCTATGCTGAAAGTACATTTATGACAGTGAGTTGTTTCAGTTTCAAACAACATCCCACTTTGTTCTTGCGCGTCTTTCATAATCTGACACTTCAGTTTTTATGTTTGATTTGATTTAAGATGTGTGACACATTTAAAAAGCAGCTCACCCATTGTTTAGACCTGCTTTTGTGTGGTTTTATTGTCTTATGTTTTTGTCTTGATGTCTGCATTTTATGTCTGTTGCTTTGTCTTTCACCTGCTACTTTGTCTTTTATTGTGAGGCACTTCATGAGGCATGCTCATGAAAGGTGCTATATAAAGAGATATATATATTTATTATTAAAAATATTTTATCTACAATCTAGCATCTACAGCCCTCCATCCAAGTGAAGTTTTCCTCTCTGTGTGCATTACATTATTTTGTCTTTCATCTCTGGCTGACACATAGGTGATAACTTCTGACACTTTTGCAGGCGCCTGTTGTTTATGGCTTATTCTCTATTTTTGGCTGGCTCGCAGCAAAGCTGGACCAACCCTATGAATGTGAAACTCTGTCCCTGACTGCCAGAGCAAGTGGTGATGTTACAACATTGGTCAGAGCAAGTAATTAAGTTACACCATTGGTTAGAGCAAGTGATGAAGTTACACCATTGGTTGGAGAATTACTGGTTTAATCAAGTTATAAAATCAAACCGTTGGTCTGAGAGAGTGATGATGTTACACCATTGGTCAAAGCGAGTGATGAAGTTACATCATTGGTCAGAGCGAGTGATGCAGTTTCACCATTGGCCAGAGCAAGTGATAAAGTTACACCATTGGTCAGAGCGAGTGATAAAGTAACGCCATTGGTTAGAGCGAGTGATAAAGTTACATCATTAGTCAGAGCAAGTGATGAAGTTTCATCATTGGTCACAGCACCACTGGTTAGAGCGAGTGATGAAGTTAAACCATTGGTTGGAGCGAGTGATGAAGTTACATCACTGGTCAGAGCAAGTGATGAAGTTTCACCATTGGTCAGAGCAAGTGATAGTTACACCATTGGTCAGAGCGAGTGATGAAGTAACGCCATTGGTTAGAGCGAGTGATGAAGTTACACCATTGGTCAGAGCGAGTGCTGAAGTAACGCCATTGGTTAGAGCGAGTGATGAAGCTTCATCATTGGTCAGAGCGAGTGATGAAGTAACGCCATTGGTTAGAGCGAGTGATGAAGTTATACCATTGGTCAGAGCGAGTGATGAAGTAACGCCATTGGTTAGAGCGAGTGATGAAGTTACTCAATACGTCAGAGCAAGTGATGAAGTTAAACCATTGGTTGGAGCGAGTGTCGAAGTTACACCAGTGGTCAGAGCACCACTGGTTGGAGCAAGTAATGACGTTACACCATTGGTCAGAGCAAGTGATGATGTCACATCATTAGTTGAAGCCATGATGAAGTTAAACCACTGGTCAGAGCAAGTGATGATGTCACATGTCAATGTCAATGTCAATGTCAGCTTTATTTATATAGCACCTTTAAAACAGCCAACGGCCAACCAAAGTGCTTTACAGTTAAATAAGCAAGAACAACAACAACACAAAAAAAACATTTATACAGTGAAATATAACAAAGGTAAAAGACCAAATAGAGGTGACTGTACTCAACCAAAGGCCGAGGTGAACAAGTGAGTCTTGAGCAGTGATTTAAAAGTGGAGAGGCTATTCGCAGTCCGCACAGCCAATGGTAATGCGTTCCACAAAGTGGGAGCCTCGACTACAAAGGATCGATCTCCTCTAGTTTTTAATAGTGATCGAGGAACATCCAAGACCATCTGATTCGCTGACCTGAGGGCTCTGGAGGGCCGATGCAACACAACAAGGTCAGAAAGGTATTCCGGAGCCAGCCCATTCAGAGACTTAAAAACAAATAAAAGAATCTTAAAATCAATCCTGTACCTAACCGGAAGCCAGTGAAGTGAAGAGAGCACCAGAGTTATGTGCTCGCGTTTCTTTGTCCCAGTTAGGAGACGGGCTGCTGCATTCTGAACAAGCTGCAGGCAGTTAAGCTCTGATTGCTCAATGCCGACGTACAGGGAGTTGCAGTAATCTAAACGAGAGGTAATAAAAGCATGGATAACCTTTTCGAGGTCTTTCTGGCTTAGACAGGGTTTAACTTTGGCGAAAAGCCTCAGCTGAAAAAAGCTAGACTTGACCACTTTGCTGACCTGTTTGTCTAGCTTAAAAACACCATCACTAATGACACCAAGATTCCTAGCATGGGATCTCATGTAAGGTGCTAGTGGGCCTAGGGAGCTGGCAAGGACCTGAACCAAATCAGGGCAACCGAACAGGACAACCTCTGTTTTGTTTTCATTTAATTTTAAGAATCTTAAGTCCATCCATGTTTTAATGTCACTTATGCAGTTTAGCACAGTCTGAAGGGAATCTTTGGAGGGAATTTTTAATGGCAAAAATACCTGCACGTCATCAGCAAAGCAGTGAAAGTGAATACCATGCTTCCTAAATATCGACCCCAGGGGTAGCATATAAAGGGAGAACAATAGGGGGCCCAGAACTGACCCCTGGGGGACCCCGCAGGTCAGAGGGGCCACTGAGGACGAAAACTGCCCCATATGAACAGAAAAGGATCTGTCCGAGAGGTACGATTTAAACCAACTTAAAACAGTGCCTTTTATACCTACACAATGCTCTAAGCGTGACAGGAGAATTGTGTGATCCACTATGTCAAACGCCGCTGTTAGGTCAAGAAGAATTAAAATGGCACAGTTACCAGAATCAAGGTTTAACAAAAGATCATTAAAAACTTTTAAAAGAGCAGTTTCAGTGCTGTGAAGAGGCTTAAAACCAGACTGAAACCGTTCACAAACGTTGGCCCCTTTTAAAAATTCTTGGAGTTGGTTAAATACGACTTTCTCTAAAACCTTGGAAATAAAAGGAAGTTTGGAAATTGGCCTGAAATTTGCCAATACCAAGGGATCCAAATTTTTCTTTTTCAAAAGAGGCTGCACCGTGGCATGTTTAAAGGAGGATGGAACACATCCAGAGCTGAGACACATATTTATAAGTTTTAAAATAAAAGACTCAACTGAACTGAAAACCTCCTTAAACAAACGGGATGGAATGCTGTCAGTTCGGCAGTTAGCAGGGCGTAAGTGTTCAACTACTTCAGTGAGCTAAGAGAGTGAAACAGGCTCAAACTGGTGAAAAACAGCTGAGCTTGCTGTGGGAAATGAGGGGTCCTGAGCAGACTGAAGGAGTGGGGATCTAAGAGCATAAATCTTATTAATAAAAAACTGCAAAAAATCCTCACACAGAGAAGAAGACGGCTTAATACAGACAGCATCACAAGGATTCACCAGTGAGTCAAATACATTGAAAAGAACCTGAGGCTTGTGAGCATTTGTGGAAACAAGTGAGGAAAAGTATTCAGTTTTACCAGCTTTAACAGCCTGCTGATACGTCAGGAGAGAATCACGTAGGAGATCCAGAGAAATCTGGAGTTTGTCCTTTTTCCACTTTCGCGTCTGAGCGCGCAAGTGGACTCATTCAGCCAAGGCTCAGACTGTAGCTTTATGCACTTTAGAGTCAGGATCGCAATGGAGTCTAGAATCTCAGTACAGAGTGAGTCAAACATCACCATACAGAAATCCACACTGAGGATGCCAAAGTCATCCAGAGAATATAGGAGAGAGTCTTTAAAAGCAGTGGAAAACTGCAGAGGAGTTGAAGAATTAAAAACACGGAGACGGCGAACGGGAGCGGAGTCCGTATTGGAGGGAGCAGGCAGAGAGAAGGAGAATAAGACCGGTAGATGGTCAGATAAGGGTGTGTGGCAGATTTCAGTTATCTGTACATTCAATCCATATGACAACACAAGGTCAAGAATGTGGCGTTTTTCATGCGTTGGCCCTGAAACAGACTGCGTGAGATTAAAAGAGTCCATGAGAGTCAGAAAGTCTCTGACCAGAGGTCGGCTCTCACAGCAGAAATGTACGTTAAAATCACCGACAATTAAAAAGTTATCATATTTAAGAGTCACACCCGACACAAAGTCTGCAAAGTCCCGTATAAAGTCTTTGTTAAATTTCGGAGGGCGATAGACCACCGCACAGCGAAGAGTCACGGGGAAATTTACCTCAATGAGCTGGTGCTCGAAGCTGGAGTAGCTGACAGCTGGAGACTGCTGGCAGTGAAAGGTGGATTTATATATGGATGCCAGTCCTCCACCTTTTCCGGTGGTGCGAGGGGAGCTGAAGAAACTACATCCAGGGGGAAGGAGCTCCGAAAAAGGGGTAAGTTCACCCTCACGGAGCCAGGTCTCCGTTAGGAACATAAAATCCAGTTTGCGTGAGGTAAAGAAATCGTTAAGTAAAAAAGTTTTGTTGATGACGGATCTCACATTCAGCAAAGCCAAATGAAGATAAACAGTGTCAGATGAGGGTGAAGCATGCTTCAGTGAGCGGAGGTTCCGATGGTCCACGCCATGTCTTCCGGTTCGAACACGCCAGCGGGTAGGAGGCAGCAACAGCTGATCGGGGTCCGCCGAACAGCTGACACTGTCAGAGCCGCCGATGTCAGGGAACACGGGCCGGATCCATCGGTCTCTAGTCCTCCACGAGCACAGGTCACTGCAGCGATCAGACACACGAACAGACCTCGAGCCTAACCCGGAGACCTCCGCGTTTACCACGTCTTCTGCGGCGTTTCTTGCAGGCAAGGTAGAGGGGAGGACGCCTCAGGAACGCCGGGATTTCCTCGAGGCATGGAGGGGAGCTCACCAACGGGTCACATTTGAGCTGATCGAAGAAGCCTCCAATCTCAAGCAGAGTTTGGCGATCATAGGTGAGGACAGATGATACCTCTTGACAGATCAGGTAATTCAATAAGCATACAACAAACACAGAGCAGAGCGACAGACGGCCAGCCGAGCACCCTGGCGCCATCTTGCCACATCATTGGTTGAAGCCATGATGAAGTTAAACCACTGGTCGGAGCAAGTGATTAAGTTTTAACATTGGCTGGAGTGAGTGATTGGTCAGAGCCAGTGATAACGTTACATTATTGGTGTGAATGAGTAATAAAATCAAATCCTTGGTCGGAGTGAGTGATGATGTCACACCACTCGGCTTGAGCAAGTATACAGCCATGTACTAGGTTTCAACCTAGTCTTGTTCTGCTTTATCTCAAGTTGCCTTGAAACAAAATGATAGAGACATTTATGTGGTACGATAATAGATAATACAGAAAAAAAATCCTGTCCAGTGAACCTATAAATATGACAGAGTGCAGCTTTACACAAAATGGAACATGGCTCATTAACTGTCTAATTCCCTAAAAATGTATTACAAATATTGGAAAGGGTCCCGTATCCAGAACCTGAACTAGAGGAAATCTGTGTGTAGTGTTCCAGCCAAACATGAAACTGATACAACCTCGAGTAAAGTCACATCATTAGCAATGGCAGATTTTTCAAACAGTGTGACCTAACATCCTGCTGCAGTGACAATAAATACACTCCTCTGTAACTGGCAATGATGGTAATAGTGTGACTTAATTATGAAGATGAATGAACCAGCGGATGGTTTTGTCAAGCATGTGATTTTGACACTGGAGACCAGAGACTAGAAATTTATGTCCTGTCTTGTACCAGTGGAAAACTTGTTGATTTTAACCATAACAGTGATATCATATTTTTTAAGTGTAGAGGCAGATAAGAAAATGAAGGCCAAGAGAGAGAGAGAGACGGGTATGGCACGCAACAAAGATCCCAGGGAATGTCACGGTTATGTAACATACACTGGAACTAATCGGCTACCCAGGCACACCTTATTTGCCTAAAGTTATTCAGAACTTTACCATATAGGTGATGAAGCAGAACGTGTTCATATGAAAGGTTTCTTCAATGGTTAAATGGGTTGTTCTTGACAATTTTTAGATACTAGTGTTTGTTGAAGATTATCTAACTTACTGTACTTTCAATTCTATACAGTTTCTGAGTCGTTTTGCAGTACTTATAATGTACGAACAAGGACATTTAAACATTGTAGCACTAAATACATTTTTGTAAGCATTCATTTAATTAGCAGAAATAACCCTCTGTAATTGTTTTTCCATGATAAAATACTGATATATATGCATTATTTTGTTGCTTAAATGTGATAGGGACATCAAGATGTACTGTTTATGAACATCTTGTAAGAATATTGCTCAATCCTAGACAACAGTTGGTGATCTGGGAAACTTTATATGCATATAAACATGGTTATTAAAAAGTCTGGTTTTCTCTCCTGATTGGCTTGAGGGTTAATGACCAATCAAAAGAGAAAGAAAACAAACAAGAACACACCCTATACATAATCACAGCTAGTGATGTCTGTGAAAAGCAAAACACACTCTTTACATAATGAGATGGTAAGCTGAAACACATCATCTTCTCAATCAAATACAACAGGCAAACAGTAAAGTTATGATGATGCCATTTAACCTTTTGATGAATGTCGTCTCTTAAATGAGGTATCAGCTGGCTAGCCTTTCACTCACACAGTATATGGGATTCGAACAGCTCCAAGAAAATGGTAAATATTGCAACAAGTCTGGGCAAGAGTGGGATTGCACCAGCTACCCTGAAAGCTACACAGTTTTAATTAAAAAGCCTATAATGTGAGCATCTGAGATGATTTTGATATAGAAAGAAAGAGAGGTAACGTTGGGTAATTGTTGGATAAAGGAAGGTTTGTACACTTGCTCTTATTATTGCAGAGGACACCAATGGTATAAAAATAAGATCAGGTCAGGTCAGGGTGGTACACTTAAAAAACCAAAGCCCATGTTTGGGAGGAAAAAGGTCATGGGCAAAGTGGAGTTTAAAATTATGGACTTTAAGTTCATTCAACCAGAACACAGACAGTAAAGAAATGTAGGGACAAGCAACCAGTGGCTGCTGAGTGTAGATTGCAGACCAGAGCATATCTCTGGAGACCATAATTAGGCCAGGTGAATCTAGCAGTATAGACAAGTCAAGCCGAAACATGAGCAGTAAAAGCAAGAAAGTAATTAAGGGTTCCCTGTGAAGGTTTTTGGCCACTGTTAATGAAATGAGGTCGGGCTTTTATGTGAAGGTTCCCCATTTCTTTTGCATTCAAAATGGAATTAGGAAAGAAAACACAAAGAATGCAAATGCTTAATAAGGAAAAAAATTCCATTTAAGATATTTTTTGACCACAAGGATACCTACAGTGCATTTTGGTCCCAAACACTGAATCTAAACAGAAACTGTTTTTCACAAGAAAACTCCACAGGGCACCTTTAAAGGTCCAGCATGTAGAATTTAGGGGTGTTTATTGGCAGACATGGGATATAATATTCATAACTATGTTTACATTTGTTTAGTTGGGTTATCATTACCATGGAATGAGCTGTTTGTATCGACACATGGGTTCTTTTGAGTCCACCGCGTTGTACAGTAGCCGACAATGGAGAAACCACTGGCTCTAGATTGATCGATCAATCGATCAATCGATCAATCAATCAATCAATCAATCAGACTTTATTTATGGCACTTTTCATACAAAGAAGCAATAACACAAAGTGCTTCACAAAGTGAAACAGTAAATCAAGGACCTCCCACATACACACACATACACACACACACACACACACACACACAGAGCGAGAGAGAGAGAAAGAGAGAGAGAGAGAGAGAGAGAGAGAGAGAGAGAGAGAGAGAAAACGAGAGATGATATCTATCTAAAATACAATTAAAAAGGGCATCGATTGGCACTGGGTCATCAGGAGACACGGCTATGTAAAGCTGCATGTCATCGGCGTAACTATGGAAGTATATGCCGTGCTGTAGATAAGGCCCTTTGCGTCGGCCACCATAGTTTTTCTGCACACTTCGCTCGCAGGAGAAGTTTCAGTACTGCAACCTCACCACTAAATCCCAGACACTGGTACTTTAAGTTGATAGGAAAGCCATGGAGTGTTCCAGGATAGAGCCAGAGCAGGAGCATCACATAATCCTTGATGAGATGGAGATGTCTGATAAATGGTGACTGTTATTCTGGTTGATCTACATGGAGTGATGATGTAAAAAAAATTCTGCATAAAAGAGCATTTCAGTCCTTTTCAGACTGAGGCTGAAGTGGTTGAAAGACATTTACAAAGAGATTTTTAATTGGCATTTTACTGATGCCAATGGTGAAACAGAGCTGTTACAGCAGGAAAAGTAGAACTTTTCAACACAGGAAAATTAAAGCAACATAGCAACCCATGTAAACAGTGGACATAATCAAAGCAACATCTAAATAAAGTAGTGTAAACTGTGCTGCTATGACGTGTTCAAGGAGAAATCGAGGCAAAACACTATCGCAACAAAACGACTACTACAAAAACAGCTGTTGGCAATTTAATTCGCCTGGGCCCGTGTTCACAATGTCATGTCACATCAACATGTCTCCAGTACACGACTTTGAAGTTGGCTTTTCAGGATTTTTTCTCAGTTATCTATAACATCAGGTTTACTGTCAGTCACTTAAAGTCGTGGAGCAAGGACTTCTTTTAAGAGATGCCATTCTACGTTAATCTTCTGAGGATACGGCACTCAAACAGTCGCAACGAGAAAAATCTGCTCCTCTTCTGCTGTCCGTCAGGGAATATCAGCATCCACTTTGTATGTATGTATGTATGTATGTATGTAGGTCTTTTGGGTAATACTTAGCTCTGAATTGATAATTCCTCAAGATGGCAATTCTACACAACACCTGATGCGTGACTGTGGTTGCTACAAATAATAGAGCATTGGGAACTGTAATGGTGTGTACAGTTACATGCCTGATAACCAAAGATATTATTCCTACAAACAGTTAAGAGTAAAATATTTTTTTTAATGCAACATTAATATTTAGAGTGCCTTCACTGACCCTAGAATACAGAATACAAAAACCACTGGAATAACCTAATATGCTCGAGGACTAATTAACGGTTGCCTTATGTCCTCCAGCTCCTCTGTTTATAAAGACTGCAAGCCGTTTACAATAAACAGAATAACAGCCTTTTGGCATCATTCATCCTCTCCTCTGTCCTCCTCCCCCTGCTGCTGATGTGAAGAGACTTCTGGTTTTGTCTTGTCTGACAAAGAGCATTGTTACAGATCTTTGTGCTTGCTCAAATAAGTTTGAACAATGTCACAACTTTTCTGTGAGGGATGTAGACACTGAGGGGAAAACAAGACAGGCAGAGACAAAGCCATAAAATTGAAAAACTAAATTACACAAATTAACTACGGGAAAGCACTCAACATTACAGACTAATGACATATTACAGGGTTTGCAACATGTACGCACACACATACTTTGTATCTGCTTTCAAATGCTCTGTCTCTAATTGGAACGAGGAACACTCTTGCTGAACCCTTGCAGTCTCACCATTCTACATGAAACCCATTTTCCTCTAATTTCTTTGTGGTCAGAGGAGCACTACATTGAAGTTTCGAGTGTTTCCCTGTCTCCTCTCCCTCTGTCTCTCAGTCTGGTTCAATGCGGAAACTCTTTGTGTGAAGTTGATTATGATAACAGACGGGTGATTGTCACAGCATATAAAAAACCCTCTGCTGTAATTGTTCATCAGTGAGCAATAATTTTTGACTTGATTTCAAACGGCTGGTGTGTGCTTGTGTGTGTGCAAGCGTGCTCGTCACACACACCGACAGAGATAAGTAGTGAAAGACTGAGACAGGACATTGGTTGAAATTTGAGCGTATCTCTAACCAGAGCCGTGTTGAGGGTCTGGTTATTGAGATGTAGCCACAGGTCTTTTTTTTTTTTTTTTTTTACTGCCACAATTTTTTATTTGAATTTGAATTATGACTTCCTGACACAAACACTGTGTTGCCAACTTGGCGACTTTCTTACTAGACTTTGTGATTTTTCTGACCCTCTTATAGCAACTTGCTGCTCCAAGTAATTTCAGTCAGCAGCTCTTATCATCACAGCATCTCTCCCTCACTTTTCTCGCCGTGCCAGCACAGGAAGGAATGAGTTACTATGGCTACGGGCAGCGGCGTTGCCAGGTCATTTTGTCATTTGAGTGTAGTCCCACTATAATTTTAAATGTAACCTTATTTGAGGCTGGCAAACACTGAAATATGTGTGGATGTGCAACAGTCTTTGTAACATCACAGCCTATATAAAAGCAGGTCTCTGTGTGTGTTACAGGGGTCTGACGGTCAGCGTTGAGTGACTGAAGAACAGAGGAGAAATGTGGAGAAAAACAACTCAATCACGTGTTTTTGTCCCTGCCAGTAAAAACATGATAGTAGCAGAGGACTTTTATTTTTTTTATTTTGACAAACTGCTAAAACACATCTCATAGACAAGAAGGTGGTGGCGGTATTCAACCTCAAAAGCAATGGTTGCAATCTGCCATGATAAAGAAAAAAGAAGAAGCAACTACGCAAGGTTAGAGAAGCGCGGTGACATTTCCACCATAAATTGATGCAGAAAAAGCACAAATTGGCACATAAAAATTAATCAGAATACAGGAAATTAAGTGTGTGGCTCTCATATTTTCACGAGGGAGAATCCGCACCCTCCTCGTTTATTATGTGTGTCCCCCAAATGTTGAAACACAACCGACACACTTATACACGTATGACTTACTTCTCTCTGCATCATGTTTGTGCTGTTGTTTAGCTACTGTAACATACTCTTCTGATCCTACAGCATACTTTGAGTTTTCTTTAGCAGGGTTTTTCTCATAAATAAACCTAACTTTCAAAAGGTTTCCCCAATTACTTTACAAACCACAATTTGCATAACATCATGTTGTGATGTGACTCCAAAATGAACTGAAATGGTAAACGTCTCATTAAAGTCAAAGTGAGCAGCAGATGATAGAGAGGTGAACAGTGCACGTACTTCACTGCATGAGGTATATCTGTAAACTGAGTGTGTGTGAAAGAGAGACAGTGAAAGAAAAACATTTCAATATTCATATAAACTAATAACTCCTGATAACCATAAACGTTTCAAACTCTAGACAATAAATGTTAAAATGATATTAGTTGTGAAGTTTTCTATTTTTTACTAAATACTAATACTAATAATTATCAAAAGCTACTTATCTTATAAATAAAATCTAATAAAACCTTTATTGCCATTTTAGAGACACAGGCAGACATATGGTATAGAACTGGGAACAAGCAATAACAACAACAAAAAAAGAAAACATAAAAATGGCCGACATAAACAGTGATGTGAGTTACTTTTATGTTAAACGTGAAACCCGTTGTCATTGATTGAACATCTATCATTACTGTGATGTTATAAAAGTTTTGCCACTGTGCTGCTCTAACTAACCATAAAACATGCATCCTCGAGTTTGTCTACCTGCTGCTTACATTTAATTACTTTTTTTAGTTATTCATTTTTTTTTTCCCCATTTCATTTTGTTGCCATGGTTACCATATTTGCTTTGTTCTGACCCCCAACACACACACACACACACACACACACACACACACAGTGAGCAGATATATAGAAGTGCTACACACATACACACACACACACACACACAGGCATACTCCAAAATCCACACACCAACTCGCTAACACTCAACCTCTGTGGAGAGAGGGGTGACTGTGTAATGGCGTCAAAGCAACAGCTGCGGATGACCTCACATGACCCTTGAGGTTGTCATGGCAGCGTCAGCCTTGTTCCCACAACAACACCACACTGTTCCATTACTGTGCGACATAATTTATTTATGAAACCTTCACTTTACAGGCTTACTTCGTGTGTGAGAGTCTCTCAACATGACAGCAAGAATGTGGATATTCTGTTTGTGCGTTCTTGTGTGTGTGTGTGTGTGTTAGATGCATAAGGCTGCGTACCTGCATGCAAAGGCTTGCAGCCATTTAGAAAACTGAAACCAGGCTGAGATTCCTTTGGGATGGATTCGCAGAGAGATAGGTAGATAGGTAGGGACGCAGAGAAGTGAGTAGAGGAATAGGGCTATTTCTATTTTTGTAATTTATGCTCTTCGGAGCCGTAGCCTTATTGGGACAGCTTACTCCAGGTGAGAATATCAATGTTGAGAAGTTAGATCCTTAACAAGTAATCAGTGCTGGAATGTTGGTATTTATGTGAGTCAAGCTGGCTGTTCAGCTATGAAAGTGTGACAGATATTTTGATAGAGGGACATACAATACTGGTTGTCAAAGGAAAGTCATTAATGTGGAAAGCCACTTCACATAGTTTTATCAGAGAGGCTTTTCCACTATGGAAAGAAACAGCTCTGGGAGAAACCCATCTGAAAATACAGGGGAACCATTTTGACCTCAGATGAGGTGAAAGAGTTACACTGCTTCTATCAGTAGATATTAAACACACAACACATAGCAGTACATAATCGGTATAGCTCATACTACTGGACATCACAGTAACCACACACTGAATTGATTAGGAAAACATAATGTTGTGATAACACATTCATAACTAGGCTAATTGCTGATCTAACAGATGTATTTCTGCAGCTCTGGTTTCACTTTGTCTGTAAGTAAAGGACTCGGACATTAATAGAGTGCTGATTTATATTAAGGCAACGATATATCATACCACACAAACTGTGACCTGGCCTACCTGAGATATTATATACAGTGCATGCGCACGTTTTGGTGGGTCTGTGTGCGATAACCTTGTGTGTGTCTGCTCCCTGTCACTATCTTAGGCGCCTGCAGTCTGAAGGAAAGCATCTGGTTTCAGCATCTGGACACACCGCACACACACACAGATTGGAAGGGTGTTTGATAGAGTCAGTGAGCGGACACCAAGAAGGTTATCTGTGATCAGAGCCTGCAGTTATGGCACACACAAACATGCACACACACACAGATGCACACAAATAGGCCCACACGCCTATCCATCTCACTTTGTTTCTCTCTGTCTTTTTCACACACACAGAGAATGATAAAGCAGTAGATATGTACTGTAGCAAATCAGCGACGTCCAGCAGCCTGATAATCCAGGCAGATGCTATCCATGACTACCTTTCCGTTACGTGGCTAACTGTTAATGTGATGATACACACTATGTCCCCTAAAGGGTTACTGCTTTTTCCCCCTTTACAAATAAACTCTTTGGCATAGTCACAACTCATTGTTCAGTTGAATTTGTGTTGAATGTGTTATCAATTATATTGATATGGCAGTAAAGTTTTGCATCATGATTTAATGGTCCTGAAATTGATCTTTTATTGAAACCAATTCCAGGATTCCAGAGTTGAACATTCCAATGTCAAAGGATGATACAAAGAATGTTTGGGAATACATTAAAAACAGATTTAAGTCTATGTGAGGGACCATGATGATATGTGCTTTAAGCTGTACTTCACCCACAAAATGACCATTTGTATATAAATTACTTACCACATGTTATCTCGAAATCTTCAAGAAAACTTTGTCTCTCTAGCAAGCCTCCACAGTGAACGGAGAATCCAAAAAGGTGAAAATTTGTAGTGAATTGAAGGAAATGGGGTCCACGTTTAACAACTCAGACAACCTGTGCAGGATAATCCACATGCCATTTATTTAAAACTGCACAATATAAAACCCCTCTGCCCATGAGTAGTGTGCCTGAGCATGTGCATGTGTAAGAGCTCCGATTGAGAGTTCAAATGCACGCTCGTGCCAAGGCATGAGATTGTTTGTACTGACATGTTTTAAATCAAAATATTTTAGACAAAATGCATGTGTTTAGGAAGTACTGAGTGGGACACATGAGACTTGGATTATACTGCATGAGTTGTGTGCTGGTTTGTAAACAGATGTTTTGATATAGTTTTTCTGTCGTTAAATGTGGTCTCTGTTTACTTGAATTCATGAAGAATGTTGACCTTTTTTGGATTCTTTGCTCCCCGTGAGGGCAGGTGAAGCGTTCCTATAACTTTGTGCTTATCACCTTTAAAAGGAGACAAAATAAGTGGCTGTTTGATACAAGCAGTATCTAAGGACAGTTTGAATTTGACGAAATTTGCTTAAAGCTGAATGGATAGAAATTTTATCACTGTCACGGCGTTTTCAGTTTCCAACAGCCACCTCCACTAATTTTGTCAATCCTTGCCTCATCACTTGAGGTCAGCTGGCATTGGACTGATAGTAGTGTGGATGCCAGATCTTTTCATATAGACTCAAAATTAATGCAAAAAGTCAATTTTACATTTGTAAAGGTTCAGTCTGAAACATGAAATTTTTCCTGCAATGAAAAGTCAAACTTTTGATTGTTCAAGGTAGCCCGAGGGAAGCTAATAAAAATCACGTTACAGTTATTTCATGGCATTCAGAGAGAACAATGAAAGCTGAATGTTGCACCCATTTGCAAGCACACAGGTATTTTATGCTAGGTAAATTTTAATCGAAATAATTCCAAAATGCCACTTTTTCAATAGAGAAAGTCATAAAACTCGAAATCCTTGAAGGTTCTTTAAAGTACATGGGATTTTAAACATTTTTATAACAATAAACAACATTTTTTTTTGCAAAGATATAGTGGTGTGAAGGCCTGACCAGAGAATGAAGTTACACTCTCTCTAAGTGTGCTGTAATCTTAACTTTTCTTTTGGTAGCTGCAGACTGGACATGTGCATGTTAGTGCATGTGAGTCCCTGCCTGTGTTGGCCCTCCCTGCGTTTAGAAAGAAACTGTAGCCCTTTTTAAACAGGAATTGTGCAAATTTGCAGGGAAACCCAGTCTTTTTTCAGCATTGGCAGTATAAAAACAAAATCGGGGAGTGCAGCAAAATGTCACCTGCCTACTTTTGTTTATACAGAATGCACCTTTTTTTGGGGCAATGGGGGGGCGTGAGCAAGTAACAAAACGTGTAGCTCAGCATGTGACATAAACAGTGACCTGGGAGGGAAGCCACGGCTGGTCAGTCCTTCGGCAATTCTCTCGTAAGTTGGCCCGTGGTTCACCGTCCCCGTCATCTGACGGTTATTGGCCTCTTCGTTTGCGAGGACAAGGAGGGAGTGCAATTTCTTGTCTACTCAGTTGCTCATCTTTCCAGTGTCTGTCAGGTTTGCATTTCCCTCTTGCTATTAGCTGCTCACTAATTCCTGCTATCAGCTGTTTCCTGTTTATGCACCGCCAGTGGGTCGCACGTGCAGCGTCATCAGCATCTCCTCCCACGAGTCATCAACAGCCCCTCCCGTTCGGAAAGTTGGGCACCTTGGATCAACTCGCCAATCCAGCTCTGTGTGTCTAAACGCTCGCAACTTGCCGGCAAAACGGCCCAACATTCGCCAAAAATCTGGCAGTGTAAAAGGGGCTTCTGACCTCCTACACTGCATTGTTAAACAGAGATGGCAGAGTGCACTTCCAAGCATTTACCTAAAGGTGACCTTCCATCAAACTTTAGCTAATGTATACTTAACTTTATGTTTTAGGTATCTACCATTAGCAGGACAGCTAGCTTTGGTCTGAGATGCCGGTGCTCGAGTGCTACATCTACCCTTCTGAATGTCAGGTATAAAACCTTTAATCATTGGCTACAGTAGGAATGAAGTGTGATTGGTTTATGCACACATAGATATTTCTAAACACTTCTTGAGGTTTTGGATTTATTTCAGTATAGTTTTTTCAAAGAATTGTAATTTGTAGGTTTAGCATTTAAGTGTATTATTTTAAATTAGAAAATGTCCTAACTGAGTTGTGGAAATTCCTTTTTTTTTTAAAATCTAGTTGTAGCAACTGCAATGGGAAAATAATTCAAGCATTTTGACGGTGTTCAAACTCATTATTGGTCTGGTCCATGTAAAGTGCTACATCACTTAGAAATGGTGAAAACTGTGAAAAATGTTTGTCAGTAATTACAACGAACTGTATACAGTGTGTGTGTGTGTGTGTGTGTGTTGGGACATTAATTGTGTGTTAAAAGCATGTGTTGTTAGTTCCTGGCCAAGTGTTGCAGAACAAGTCTTAGCTCGGCACTGATGAGGCAACACCTGACTTCAACACATGACTTTCCCTCACCTTTGCAAGACTCTCTGCTCCTTTGTCTGTGTGCCGCTGCTTTTTCTCACCATGTGACTCTCATTACACACCGCTGTATCTCACCACCTCTCAGTCTGTCTCCATGGTCTTCCTTTTTCATTAAGTTTTTTCTCTTTTAATCTTTGATTCTGGCTATCCATGTGAAACACAATATAAGGTTCAATAGTTTTTATGTCAACTACACAAACACTATGTAGTGAATTGAATGAGGTGTGCTCTTGAAGGTCCAGTATGTAGGATTTAGAAACAAGTATAAGCAGAAATGGTATATAATATTCACAACTAAGCTGTCATTAGTATATAATTACCTGAAAATTGCAATCGAGTTTTTGTTCATCTAGAATGAGCCGTTTGTATCTACATATGGAGCAGGTCCCCTTCCACGGAGTCTGAAATGTTCTTCAGTAGCCCAGAACGGACAAACCAAATACTGGCCCCAGAGAGTGGCATTCGTGTTTTTTGGGGTTCTCATTTTTTTCCTTCAGACACATGAGACATTTTAGTTTTGCAACCTCACTATTAGATGTCACTGAATGCTACACTCTGGACCTTTAAAAGGTGACGGAATTAGCATTGTACTCCTCGGACATTGTCTGCCTTACAATCACCGGAAAATAAGACTCGTCCAGTCTTGTTTTCTCCAAATTAGAACCATCTCAAAAATCAAACCAATGCTTTCACACTTAGACCTGGAAAAAGTCATTCATGCATTCATTTTCTCAAGACTTGATTACTGTAACTCCCTTCTTTCCGGCATTAACCAAAAGTCACTGTCCCGCCTGTCCCAACTAGTTCAGAATGCAGCAGCTAGGCTTCTTACTGGTTTTACTAGACGGCATCACAGCACCCCAATCCTGGCTTCTCTCCATTAGCTTTCTGTTTGTTTTAGAATTGATTATAAGATTTTACTGATCTCTTTAAAAGCTCGCCTGGGTCTGGCCCCAAGCTACGTAGCAGAAATGGTGACCCCATATGAGCCAGCTCGTAGCCTTAGATCCTTGGATAGGGGCCTCCTGGCTGTTCCTAAGTTGAGGCTGAAATCTAGAGGTGACCGTGCTTTTGCCATCAGGGCCCCTCGGCTTTGGAACAACCTGCCTGAGGAGATAAGGCTTGCAGACTCTGTAACTTCTTTTAAATCACTTCTTAAAACCCACTTTTATAGACTTGCCTAATGTGATGTTGTCTATTTTAGATTTTAGATTTTAAACTTTATTTTTTATCTGTACATTTATTTATTTATTTATCTTAATGAGTCTATCTTTTATTATTTTATTTGTATTTATTAATCTTTTTTCTATTTTGCCTTTACCTAACCTTTGTGTGTGTAATTTTCTCATTTCTGCCCCTGAGTATTTTGCTTTTGCTTCGTCTGTCAAAGCACTTTGTAAACTCTGTTTTTAAAGGTGCTATATCAATAAAGTTATTATTTATTATAAAGTCTTTGCAAACTATCTTAAGTTAGGACATTAAATTATTCAATTTTAGAATCAACGTTTGTTCTTACAACATAACATTTTATCTTGTATCTTACAAAATAATCATTTAATTAGGGCTGGACGATTAATCGAATTTTAATCATCATTTCGATTTTGGCTTCTCACGATCATAAAAGCATTATAATCGAAGAAAAACAATTAATGCACCGCACGGTGCAGCGTGTATGTACTGTAAGTTCCTGTGCTGGAAAAGCACCATGAATGCACCTGTGTTATGTGCAGCAGCAGCAAGCGTGTGACATGTGTGGATCAATAATATGTGGAGCGAGCGATTGAGAACATGGCAGAAAGGCAGCCTTTGGTTGAGAAGAAAGGTAGGACAACTTCAGTCATCTGGAAACATTTTGGCTTTAAGTTGACGTCGAGCAAAAGGAAATTGTTTGCAAAGTTTGTCACGCTGCCGTGTCTGCCCCCCAAGGCAACACGAGCGGAAAAAAAGAGTCCAAAAAAGTTAATGACTTACAAATTATGGCGAAAAGGTAGTTTCTTGCAACCCTAGAATTAAGATAAAAATATTCACAAACGAAAAACACTTCTGGTTGCTGATAAGTAGTAGGGATAGACCGGATTTTTTAGGGCCGATGCTGATACCGATTTTTTTCCATCACCCTTAGCCGATGACCGATTATGGACTGCCGATTTTCTTGAGCCGATATTTGGGGCCGATACTGTTTAACAGTTAGAGGCTTTGAAAGTTTAAAACTTACCGTTGTCCTGAAGCAGCTTCCAGGGCTGCTTTCACCACTCTACCAGTGGGGGAGGGGTAACCCTGCATGTGCGCTGCAGGGTCTTCCGGCGACACAGAGCTGCCCGTGGATGCCTGTCTGTAAATCATGCCAGGGAAAAATAAATCCCCGAACCCACGCGCGTATCGGCCGATGCCGATACAAGTAAAAAACTCAAATATTGGCCCGATATATCGGCCGGCTGATGTATTGGGCAATCCTTAATAAGTAGTGTTTAACTTTTAATTTAACACTAAAAATTAAAACCCTCAGCGCGCACTGCAGCGCAAGCAGACAGATGCACGACTCAGAGCAGCATGTGTCACTGACACCAGACTCAGAGCGCAGCGGACCGATGGAAAATGTCACCATCAGCATATTATTTTACATCAAATTCATTATTACATATCATTATTTTGAGTCACATTGTTGAAAGAAAGTTTAGCTGTCTGTGTTCAAGCAGGATAATAGGTCTCCATTCATTGCACGTCGGGCTTTCCATTTCCTTGTCGGAGATGGTGTTGCGTTCAAGGCCCCCCCCCCAAAAAAAAAATGGGAGAAAAAAAAGGCCGAATATTCAAATTTTTTTTTTACAATCGAATCCTGTGCCATTGAATGAAGCTTCAAAGCTTCGAATTTTTTGGGTCAGCCCTAGTGTTTATTGTTATTTATTGTTTTTATTGCTATTATTATTTTATTTTTTTTTACTTGTTTACTTGTTACTAATTTATTTCTGGCTGTTCTTTTAAGTTATATTTAAGTTTTGAAATCAATGAATAATCATGTTTATTAATCGTGATTTCAATATCAATCAAAATAATTGTGATTATTATTTTTGCCATAATCGTCCAGCCCTACATTTAATAATATTTCTTGTTTTAACACGATTGCTCTCATGTTATAATGATTAAAACAGGCTAGCTAGCCCTGAATCAACTACACAACATTATCGATCCATCAATCGTGCAACATGATTGGGCCATGCGGCAGGATGTTTTCATGTATTAGTGTCTGTGGCTGTGGGCTGATAACATATTGTTCTGTGTGTTGTGTAATTATTGTGTCAGGATTTGGTGTCAGATTAGATCAGTGATCATCGGGACCGACCGCCACCTCCTGACAGCACACAAGCCCAAATGGCGTGACATTTATGACAGTGCTCCTATGTGAACAATCAGCTCAGCGGCCTGATCAAAACCAGACATCCCCTTTATTTACCAGCAGTGAAGACCTGACTACCATCCTTGTCAACAAACTGGACCTCTCTGAGGTTATTTATGTTTTAATGTACAGTACGGAGCAAAGGTTATAAAGTATGCATTGCTGAGCACCACATATCCACCATCACTACCACTCTACCTCTACTTTGCGTAACAACTCAGCTGCAGAGGGATAGGGTGGGCCGTCCTTGACTATAAACATCTTAGTTACCTGATTTCCTTTCTGCCTATGTGTTGGCTGAATCAAAAAATCAGTTCATTTGTTTCTCCAGTATTGTGGTCAGGAAGAATAAAAGACAGGCTGAAAGCGTCACGAAGAAAGACACAATCAAAGGTGATGAGATTGAAGATGTTAATCTCTAATGACAAATTACGGCCCTGCGTGCAAGTCAGCATGCTGCCTTGAAGTTCTATGTGATTCAGGAAGTGTCTGTAGGTGTGAGTGACGGGGCCCACAGCTAATTAAAATAACTAACACAAGAATCAAAGGAAGTTTTTGGCTCACCATGTAAATATATCACTACTTGTCATTTTTAACAGTCAAAATATTTATTACACCTCCACTCTCATACAGAAGGATTTTAAAAAGAGTGTTAAAATGTACTGTATGAATAGAGACATTGTATGTAGCAGTAACATAAGGTAAACACACATGGGAGGACTTGTACCTCCTCTGCTCCTGTATGCTCACTGTGCATATGACTGATGCATTTTACAGTGGCTTGTATGTGTGCACTGTTAACTGTGTGTACATGTGGATGTGCAGATGAATGGATGTGTATCTGTGTGTGTGTCCCTCCCTGCAGAAAACCACCGGGACCAATGACAGGCCCTCGTGGAGCAATTTGAGCCTATGAAGATGTACTAGTGGGAAGCTGAGAGCTAATTAGAGCAGCATAGGAGTGTGTAGACTGTTCGGCTGGATAGGGACAGATCTAAATATCTGCAGTGAAGCTGTGATTCATTTATTATGGCTTGGGACCCAAAGAGTTGGCGCCCTGCTTTTGGTGGGTTCCCACCTGACAAGCTCATTAATATGGTTCAATGAGCATCAAGTCCCAGGATGCAGCTCAAAGCATGTAGCAGAAACTTACGATTTTTTTTTCCCATTTATAATATGCATTGATATTATTGGAACAATGGATTGAGGTAGCACAAAAAGTTAAGCCCTCCTATTCCTTCACTGTAACTCTGTTTAGACATGTGCAAGGTGCAGGGCAAGGTCAAAGGCATAAGGAAACTCATGTCCGCATCTGATGTGTATGCAGTACGTTTATAAGTACATGTCACTTGACAGGCTAAAAGAGCTCTCGCCCTGTATAGGCTTTACCACTCTCCTTCCCCGAGGCAGCACACTGAAATCTATATACAGAAATGGCTGATAAGGATGAGCTACCGTCTTTTGTCTGACCATTTATAGAAGACCATCTGCATCCACTTTTCTTGAGCACCTGACAATGACTATTGACAATCTAAATTGAATTTGTGAAGTGAGCATATATCTTCCGGGAAAACCTCCTGAATGATAGCCTCACTGCTGAATTCCTGCCAGGTTTTGGTAGCACAGTGGTGCCGTTCTCTGAGTGGATTTAATGGTTGCATCAGAGTGCAGATTATACTTTGTTCACTCTGTCCCTACCTGCTACGAATCTATTGCTCGCTAGCCAGCTGTCTGCAGACATCAGGCCAGTGCCAAGTCCAGTCAAGAAACACAAACAGCAGGAGAGGATGAATTAGCGTGCCAATTTTTCTACTCTATCTGTCTTGAAACTAAAGTTTCATTTAAGTGGATGTCTGCTGAAGCAACAGCTGTATGGAATAACCTGTATTTTTTAATTACGCATATCAATGGCAGCCGTGCAGATTGTTCAGGTCTTTAATTATTCTTGCTCACCTTTCATGTAGGCTACATTAAGTCCTGAAAATTATGAAAATATGATGTTTCAATTTCCCTTAGTTATATTTTATCATTTTTCTACCCAGTTTTCTACCCCAAAGACGTTAAATCAAAATCTTCACAGAAAGCTGCTTGGCTTTAGAGCTGCCACGATTAATCAAGAAATCTTAGTTTTCAACTTTTAAATTATTCACCAACTAATATGATAATTAATAAATTTATGTGAGTGAATTTTAAGTGAGAAAAGTCAAAATTCTCTTAAATATGAATATTTTCTGGTTTATTTCCTCCTCTATGAGAGTAAACTCAATATTTTCAGGTTGTGGACAAAAAATTGACAATGTCTTCTTGGGCGTTGGGGGAATACTGACTGCAATTCTTCACCATTTTTTGATATTTTGGAGATCAACTAACCAACAACGTAATTTAGAAAGTCATTTGACAGATTAATCAATGATGAAAATAATCGTTAGTTGCAGACAACTTGGCTTACAGCTTTTTTGTGGAGAAGAGAAAAGGGGAAGCAAGCTGTCCTGCACAAGAACACCTTATCTCCAGGGACAAAACTATCAAATAAGGATCTTTACTTACAGAATTAATTGCGGAGCAAACATGATCAATGTGACCATGCTTGCAAAGAGACAGAAAAAAACGAGCATGAGCAGTGAGCCATTATAAATACATGTAAAGGGGCTAGGTCTAGGGTAACTCCAACTGCCATTTCACTGCACATAATTTCTATCATCCATGCTTCTATCCATCTATCCATCCATGAAAACCAAAGGAGTGCTCTATCTATGCTTCGTTGGGCTAAAAGGCTACAATGTTGCTGCTGACAGCCCCCAGTTCAAGCTGTCACTACACTCCAGGGCCAAATGGTTGCTACTTAAAAATACCGACAACATAGTGCTCCCACTGGGGTTTGACTGATATGGGCTCCTGGTGGCCTGTAACGATAAAAACACTACTGCTTCTTCTTTTAAAACCATAGTTGAAAATAATCTGTCACAAAAAAAGTGCAAAATGCAACATCCAAAAACACTTTTCACTGAAAGCCAAATTAATAGAGGTTTTGGTTTCAGTTAAGTGAGCAGGAGTGGGTTGGGTCAAGTGAGAACTTTGTGTCTTTTACTTAATGTGGAAAACTGAAGAGTAATTACAACTAATTCTAACATGAGCGATTTTTAAAATGTTGCTTATGGTACTGGATCAAATTGAATAGACCAATTGCAACAGTATGGCTAAATATTAAATCAAAAGTCCCAGTTTCAAAAATGTCTGGAAATCTGCCAACTACAGCCACGGGAAATGCTGTTTGCCCAAGCTTAGTATAATACCAAAATCATCTGCCACTCCACTGACTTTGGCAAAAATGGCACGAATTGGAGCTAGGGCAGGTGTAAGAGCAAGGAAATTGACTGGTGCCCAACAAAAATGTAAACTGCAACGATGTTTGCACTAGTATGCTAATACAGCACCAAAACCACAGCTAAATCCTTCCACATCCACAAACCATGAGGGAACCATCAGGGATGCCATCACCACACGCTCTGCAGCCTCCAACTTTGAGCTGCTCTCTGGGAAAATGGACAGTTGCAAAGCAGCAGCCAAGAATGTACGAAGCACAAATGAGGCAAGAGGGGACTAAATTGCAATGCACAGATTGAGGAAACTGTCGGGATTACATTTCACCGGAATTGCACCTTATAGAATTTCATGTAACAAATAAATAAAATTGGTTGACTGATGGTTTAAGTTGCATTCACACAAAAATATAGATGTGTTTTCTGCCTTGCCCTTGGCTCAGCATTTGGCATGCTATTGCCTCATGTGGTGCTTTTTAAAACACACACACACACACACACACACACAAACACAGAGAGCACCAAACATAGATTGCATCAATTGTCAGTATATTGTGGTATAACTACATCAGGGATGAGGGGACTGAAGCAGAGAGAGATGGAGTGATAGACAGATGGAACCAAAGTAACATATTGTGACAAGTCAATTTCACCCGCTCACAGGGGAACAATGAAGCAAAAAACCTCTATTTGTAACAGTGTGTTTAGACACACACAAACACTCGCTGGTGCCACCTTACCAGCAATTTTTCACTTATATCAAAAAGAGCTTTCAAAGAATTCACCTGAAACCAAAACATACAGAAACAAAAACTTTAGAAGTGATGAGAAATATGCACCCATTTCAA
Organism: Epinephelus lanceolatus; assembly: GCF_041903045.1. Classification (NCBI taxonomy): domain Eukaryota; kingdom Metazoa; phylum Chordata; class Actinopteri; order Perciformes; family Serranidae; genus Epinephelus; species Epinephelus lanceolatus. The sequence goes on from NC_135736.1 coordinate 37,320,357, forward strand.
ACGTTATCACTCGACTGAATTAGTGGTTATTAGCCTTATGGGTATGGGTTAGATGGGGCCTGCTACATCTTCTAGTAGGTTCAGAAGGTCGTTATCAGTTGTCATTGGAAGCAGTTTGCTTAAGTTTCACTTTTAGCTTCATTATGTAGTTAGGTTTAGAGAAAGAGATCACTGTTTGTGTTAAAATAAGCACGTTTGGGGATGTAACATAGCGTTAAGTGACAAATTTGCGCATGTCAGCTAAAATAAGTCGATGCTGATTTTTATTTTCCACACCGGACACAAATCCCGCTCTCCTGGGTGAAAGTCCAGCGTTTGTTCGATCAACCCCCCTCCTCAACCTCCTCCAAATGCAGATTTTCTTGCTCTTTGTACTGGCAATACTTCACCAGACTTCCTCTTTTGCTCCAGTCATAATCACTACACCTACTGGATGTTGCAGCGGAACAATAAACACAGCCATTTCATGGACTGATAACGGCTTTCTGGACCTACCAGTTGGTGTAGCAGACCCCTTCTGACCCATAGCTATGAGGCTGATAACCACCAATAATGCCCATTCAAACGAGTGAAGATGTTTGAAGCAAGGTAAATGTGAAATAAATAAATAAATAAATAAAAAAACCTTGAGGAGAATGTGACATGAGGACAGGAGATGTTTTTGTAATGAGTCTAAAGTGTATGTGTGCATGTGTGTGTGAACCAAAGAGAGTGAGTGTGTGGAAATGAATGTGCAGAAATTAGGTGATTTGCCTATGAGCAAATATTCAGCCATCAACGCAGCCTGCGACACACACACACACACACACACATGCTCTGTCATTAACCATAGTCTACGGCTCTCTCGCTCAAACCAACCAAACACATCATTATACAGTCAAAGTCATCTAGGAGCAACCAAACCATTACATATGCCAATTATTAATGTGTTTTCATTCAATTACACACACACACACACTCACATTTACAAATAAGAAGTGCGGACTGTGACAATGCGCTATGCTGCTGGAATGTTTCACTAACCAAGGTAATCAGGAACCATTATCATCAACCACATCCAAACTGTTTATTTTGATCAATGCACACATGTGCTGTACAACAACATGATACCTGTTGAGTTCCCATGGTAACAGCCTTTCTACTCATGTTCCTTCTACTGCAATCATATCTTGATTGCAATGAAGACATTTCTTTGTCTTGTTGTAAGTTGAATTTTTGCTCAGGAAAAACGTGGATGAAATTAATATTTGAAAGTTATTTGCTGAGAAGGAGCTTATGTAGGTGGGCTAACACGCTGAAATAATAAAAGAGATATTTGTACTAAAAAAATCAGTAATATGATGAAGTGATTATATATATTTATTGAAGGAACAAAAGACGAGGTAGCTCAAATTACAATAAAAAAAAGCTAAAGGAAAAAAATAACTCTCAATGCTGAAACGTACTCACATAGCCCCTTTAAAGGCTAAAATATATACTTACTATCGATACCATTGAATGTTAAGATTTTTCCTTTTTTATGTCATTGTATTTACCTCCTAATTCTTATTTAGTATCATTGGAAAGTTCTTACAAAATATATCTGACAGATTCATTATTTTTTTTCTCCTCATAAAAATATTATTATTATTATTTTATTTATTTATTTATTTATTTATTTATTTATTTTTATCATCAAGAATTTGGACTTATATTTGGCATTGTGTAAATGTAACCAAGGAACTAAATTTGCTCTTAGATTTAAATTGATTGAAATGTTGATCGCATTAACAATTTCATCAAATCTTCCACAAATTCTATAAGCATTAACCAGAGTTTTGTCGCTGTAGGCAAACATATGGAATACATTATCTTCCACAGCACAGGCAGTTCAAAGCCAGTTATTTTAGCTTTGCCATTTCTTACACATCCCAGCTATATCTTTTAGTCTTTCTCTGAAATCCTCCTTTTCCCCTCTCTCTGCTTATTCTTTCCAGCACTCCATCTCTCGCTCTCTAATATTCCTTCTTTACCTCTTCCTCACTCGCCATCTCTCTGTAGGATTGACTGAAGACTTTGGTTTACATCTCGCTGCCTCTGTGTGTGTGTCACAGTAAGGACAGTAAGGATCTGCGGCTGGGAACAAACACCATTTCCCATTAGTTGTGTGCTAACACAGAAACAACTCTGTTGGGTGTGCGTATGTGCATGTGTGTGTGTGTGTGTGTGCAGCCTAAATGATGTGTTAGCCCCAGTTACTCATGTCTCAGTTGTGAGATCTATCATCAAAGAGTGAGGGGGTTTGGGCTAGCAGAGAGAGAAACATGCAGAGGGAGAGACAAAGTGAGAGAAATAATAGACAGAGACTCATCTTCACTTCTCATTGAGACCCTATAAAAAGCAACATGGATGCTAGAAGAGATGGAGGTAAAGAAGAAGCCAGCAAGATGGAGAGCACATAAGAGACCACCTACAGTAAATTGCCTGTACATTTACAATGTATAGTTGCTGTCATTTTCCTCATTCAGTGAGTTCATGAAATGCTTTCAGTGGTATAGTATTGATGCTGTTGTGATTTGAAATATTTAGTCAGGAACACACAAATGAGAATTGCACATCGATCTAAATTTAAACGATAAAGGACCGACTGTGCAGTGTGCACTTGTCCCATAGCAACCAAGGCTAAGAGCAAATCTACACAACAAAAGAGAGCATGCTGAGGCACTAAACTGGTAATGCATGTGCTCCTGCATGGACATAACAGGAAGAAAGGGGTCATTCAGCAGTATTCTGCTAAACATTCTATATATAGTTGTACTTTGTGTGTAATTATGTGCAATTATTCAGCTGAAATTCAGTGAAATTCTCAACCCTAGTCATGTTAGACCTTTTTGTTTTAATCTGTGAGCAAGCCCTTGATACATGCTCAAACAGGATTTGATGCTGCATAACGCTCCAGGTCCAATCACTCATGAATGCAGCCACAAACAATGGAAATAATGCAACTGTAAACAATGTCAACAAATGACCAAAGCAAACAAAACACCCAGCCACTTCTGCCGTGTAAAACCCTCTCCACTTCACTACTGTATTAAGAAAATCACCACACATCAATTACATATTCAATCAATGCAATTAGCAATTAGCCTCCTAATTAGCAATTAAGTGTACCATTACATCAACAATATGCTAACGAGACCTTGCTAATAACTAGCAGGATTCTCATCAACAGGGGGCTTTGATTGCTGTAGTCATGGAGGGCCTTAGTAGGCTTTTGTTCTCTGTAATGAATGAACATGTGAGATGTGTAAGACGTGTTGAATGGAATGAACAACAGCATAGAGCTACATGGAATCAAACACAGTCAAGTTCAAGAGTACAAACAAGAACACACACCAACAAATGAACAGTTATGAGTAATTCTGCAGTGTATTTAATCTATACTCTCACTGTCAAGTGTGGAACCAAGGTCACAATGTCGACTCGGATCGTGATTGCCAAGACCGACATATACCGTAAAAAAAGGTAACAAGGTGGAAATATAAATTGCATATTTCTCATTTAACCAAACACAGAAAAATACAAATATAATCAAACCACAAGTTATGGACAATAAATAGTATTTGTTAAAGGAATAAAAATGATGGTTCATTAAAGTCAACTCATCCTGAATAAACACCAGAAAAATGTGCAGCCCAACACAAGTGAACCATGAACACCATTCAATATGTGGATTGTCCAGAGAGCAGCAGTTTACTGTTTCCTCACATGAATCACTTCTTTCTGCAGGATGAATTGACTCTTAGTTGTGCATTCATCCAGTAACCCAAGATAAAATGGAGCTTATAATTACAGGAAATCTAATTATCATGTCACAAAAAAACCACAGTGAGATATACAATATTTTAATGAGTGTTAAATGTTACTTAAAAATCAACTCAAGTGTGCAGGTGGAATGAAAAATCCTATGTTTTCTTGCACCGTGGTAAAAGTACATCTAACATACTGCATCATGTTACCATATGATCATTAAGCTTTTAAGAGACGTTATTTTTGTGTGCATGGTGTGATGAAAATAAATGCCATGATATTTAAGACCTGGCACAAGTCAATGAAGAGAGCAAGCTTAAATCCTACTAATCCCAGACACCAAAGTGGCATTCAATATTGCGGACAAATTCCGTATCGCATCAACAAAGCAGTACAAGATTTTTTTAAAATGTCAGCAGAATACTGTTCTATATTTGGATGCATTGAAAGACTGAGTGTTTAGATATGTGGGTGAGTGTGTTTGAGATCTCATTTTGGGTATGTGAGCATGTATATACTGTATGTAGGTGCAGGTTTGGATGAGTCTCAGTGCTTGTGCTTGTTTGTGAGTATGTGTGTGTGTGTATAAATATTTCAAACTAAAAAAAGATCTGTGTGTTACATCTGTGTGCATCCTCTTCAACAGGAACATCTCTAAACTCTGTCATGATTTTGCATCACTATAGCATGCAGGAAAACACAAAATGGGTAAAGACAGTGCTTTTATCTCAACTGGTTGAGATAAAACAAACAAGTGGGTGTGTCGCTGAAATAGAATAACTCTGCGGATGACCTAGTTAAGTAATGCTGTTTACAATTTACAATAAAAATCTGGCACTTTGTCAGTTGCTTGTGGTCCGTGCTTTTTCCCTCTGCCCTGTCACAGTACAGTCCAGTGCACCTGCTGTACCACCACTCGACTCTTCTGACAAAGAGTCAATCACACGGGAGGCAGCGGAGGAGGTCGGACCAGCCTCTGGTTCAAAAGTAGTTTAACAGACTCGACTGAGAGTGTTGGAATGAAGAAAAACAAGCTGCTCTGTATTGCCTGTCTCTGCTCTTCCATTGACCTTCTCTGATTGTATTACAGTTAGCTTTATAGTTAGGTATTTTTGAGACAAGATTCTGTTTACAGCCCGTCATGCTGCTTCCTGTTGCTTTCTGTGTAATGACGCAGCTATAACAGTGCAGTGACCCCCTTCAACAACTTGTGAGTGGACTCAGGGCCTTGTCGACTGATAACTCCAATAATCGAGAAGGCAGCAGGCCTAACTGTGACTAGGGTTGCAGTGACATACCAGTTTTAAGGTACATCATGATATTAAAGTTTACGGTTATAACACCGTGCACATTTGCTTATCTATGGTGATGAAAAAAAGTGTAACTGAACAGAGAATCTCACCATTTTTTAGATACACATACTTTACACATACTTCGATTAAAAATGGTTTCAAGTTTCAATTATAGTAATAAAAAGTTTATTCAACCAAAAAATAACCCTTGTGCTTTCCTTTCTTTAAGGGTCATTCTGACTGATATTAATATAAAATCGGTAATACCGTGAAACTGCAATATTTCCTGAGATCAAACTCTCATAGAGTTGCAACCCTAACTGCGGCAAAATATCAAGTTTATCATTATGACAATGAACACTACTTATGAGCTCTGAGTAGTTTTGTATCTCTAATACAAACACACACACACACACACACACACACACACACACGCACCACTTCCTTTGTTATACACACACATAACTACAAAGACACTCTGTCCTCTCTCTTTATGAATACTTTCCTCACGTCCTTTTTGGTCTGTCTGGACATATTTGTTCTAACCTCTCGTTCTTTTAAACAGTTCATTAAACTTGCTGAAACCTCCAGCAGAAGCGGTCATTGATTTAAAAAGTCTGCTCGTCTCCTCCTCTCAGTCAGTATGTGTTGCAAATTTGGTTAGATAGTACCATCCATATTTTAGCTCAAACCGAAGTGAGATAATCAGACTTTGCTTCTTCTCTGAATACCCCAGTGGCTTCCTTTCACTTGGCATCATCAGACCATGATAAGTTAACTTCCAGAATCCTGTTGCTTTCAGGAAAAATAGTAAGAGCAGATTGTGGTCTGGGCAGAAATATACTGTGCAATAAAGAAAAGAACCACAGCACAGTGTGTGTGCATGTGTGTGTGTGCATGGTGAAAGTACATGTGAAAAATGAGTGAGACAGAAAGAGGGCTGTGATTAACACCTAACAAGAGAATTCTTCATTTTTTTCTCAATACTTCCTGGCCATTTTATTGGTCTTTATGGTCCCACAGGAACCACCTCCCTATAGTTAAAGCCACTTGATTGACTTTTATGCTCCCTCAGGGCAAACCTCAGGGGCCCGAGTCAGGAAGTGAAGAGAGAGAAAAGTGGATTAGTGGGTAACGGTCATTCTTTAGAAATTCGATCAAAATCTGAAATGTACTCCAAGGAAAGAGCTTAAAGTAAAGGAAACAGTTGATAACTTGGCTGTCTGTTTTATGGTTTATGCTGTTGTGTCATAAAGAACAAAGAAAAAGGTCCATCCACCCTCAAAACTCTCATTAAGTTTTTATTGAGCTCATCTTTCTTGGTTTTAAAACTTGTCGACAAGTGATCAACACCAAATGTTAGCAGGGCAGCTCTTTGTCATCCGTGAGGTGTCTATAAACCTTAAAATGATCTTTAACTTAGAGTAAAGGAAGTGCTTTTAATCTTAAAGAACATGCAAGTAATGAAAATGTTAATGTCATTAAACATACAAGATATATAAAAACACTAACTGTAATCACCCAGCTGCCATTTGCTTACACTAAAAATAAAACGCATTCTTTAGATGGAACCTAAAAACTGAGGCTTATTTGCAATACAATATTCTATGTATGCAGGAATCAAATGCTGCATTCCTTCAATCCATTATGGAAAACCATAGGGTAAAGTCTTTGTTGTCTTTATCTTCTACAATGCAGATTTGTACACCAAGGCATCAGTGTTAATGTAGCAAATAGCTATTCCAGAATAAAACACCATCCTACACGCTGTGTCTACTATCACAAAAGGTCCAATGGCTTTCAGGATTCTCCACTCATTTATTGCCACATCAACCGAAGCTGACAGCAATTTGTCTCTCTGTACTCAGGTAAACAAATGACAAGCCACTGAAATACAAATAGCTCATATTTACACCCACATACATTTCTCAGTCCGGTATTCATTCCATTGGACAATCCATTATATGAGTCAAAACCAAAAGCAGTCAGCAAACATGGGTGCAGAGCAGTGGGAGCTTCAGCGTGTTTAGAGTGCTAAAAGAAATGAAAATTACAGTAATTACCTTGATTTAACATAGATGTTTGTGCTCAGCCTAATCAGACATAAATAAGTATTAGGAGACTAATTTATGTCGAAAAGAAAAATTAGCATTAAGCTGCTCACACAGCCTGCACCGCATTGCCTACACATATCAGAATGTATAGCGTAAGGGTTCTCAACATCTGCCTACTGAGTGTTTCTGCCTGCCTGACAAAAATGCACAGTAATCAGTGGTGCATTGGTAGATGATGAGGTGGGTGTGCTACTATGTAGATGGGTAGGTTACTGAGGAGGAAGTGGCTATACTTTTCTACATATTCCAATGACTTTTAAGCCTAAAGATGAGTATACTGTGCACGGCCAGAAAAGAGGTGGGTATACCCTGTATACCTGCATACACCCTCCATTACATCACCAACAGTCATCACTCATGAACAATTAAAATACAAAACAATGAAGCATGAGCATCTCTCATTAGTCTGTTTAGCAGCTTAACTAACGTCACCGTGATTAAAGATCAAAACCACAGGACATGATGCATCAATACGATACACATTCTTCATAGTCTATATGTTGTTTCATGAACCAGCACTGTCTTTATCTCTCACACGAAGGTCAACAAGAAAAGCCTTGTTTTTTTGTAAGAAAAAAAAAAAAAGTCTCCCATTTAATAAGGACCATGTCAAACTAAATGTCACAAACAATGTGACCTTTTCTGTTCAAAAAGCTATAGTTCATGGATAGGCTACTCTCACAATACTGGAACTTGTAACTTCGATACATAACCTTGAAAATATCAATATTCTGTATCATTTTCAACAAAACATGGAAAATTTGAAAGAGGCCATACACCAAAAAAAATATTTAAAAAAAATAGGTGTGCCATATCATCTCATTCACGATTATACCAGTATAATTTTTTAGATTTTTTTGATATGAAAAATTCATATTGTGATCGTGATATTTTGACTTGTTGACATATTGACGTCATACAGTTACCCACGGAAAAAATAAGCATGGCTGAAATGGAAATTATTACCGACTCTGCAATGGTTCCAAAAGAGGAGCAGCTTCAGTAGTGTGGAATAAACTGTGGCATCCTGAATGTTTTATGAACAGCCCCAGACTTCTCAGACTCTTTTAGCGAGTTACCCCTCAGAGGGAACTCAATCAGCGGCTCCTCTGGCAGCAGCACAGCGTCTCCTCCTCTCCTCTCTTGCAGTGTGCACACAGAAGTCAAGTCATCAAGTGATTGTCATAAACCTTTGGTAACATAAACCTACGTGATGCTCGCGGCTCCACAAAAAACGACACATATGTGAGTATGCAATAGTTCTGGTATCAAAACAGCTTGTCACAGGGTACAGCGTGATGATTAGAGGAGAAATGGCAGAGCATAAAGGTCCAGGTGGGCCAAAAAAAAAAAAAAAAAAAAGAACAACACATTTTAGATTTTGCTAAAAGAGAAAAAAAAATGGTACATTGTACATTTTTTTGTATTTGGAAACTGTTTATTGTCTAATTTGTGGTAGATTTCATTTTGCTGAACTATGAATATTGTATACAGAATTTGAATCTCACTCTGAGTTACTGTTGATGTTCACAAACTAAAGAAATAAGAAATAACTTTTGTTTAGTTTTTACTGAATATTTGAAGGCAAACTGTTAGGTTAACATGTAAAACAATATCACTTATTTTGTGACAATTTTATTTTCAGAAATAAATACTTTTTTTTCGCTACTAATTTGTCATATCAAGAATATTGTAATTGCAAAACATTGACATTATTTTACGGCCAGATTGCCCACCCCTAATTGAAAGATAAATATAACAAGGCTATGACATGACAAACACACAAAGACTTTTCTTGGTTAGTAGCAGAGAGCAGCTAAATGATCGCAGTAAAGATTAACAATAAGAGAGAGTGGGAAAGAGCAGCTGTTAGCGGTGTACTGATGCTGCGGACAAGAGTATTGAAACTGTTTTAAATATTCAGAATCAATATGTAAGACGAGACTACATCTTACTCTCGCTCCAACCTCTAACACCTTATCTCAAAAAGTAAAATGGGAAAAAAGGGTTAACATGTCTGTATGAAACCGGCACAACTATAAATAATATGGACTTCACTTTTAATATTTAAAAAAAAAATAAAAAATGTGTGCGTGTGTGTGTGTGTGTGTGTGTGTGTGTGTGTGTGTGTGTGTGTGTGTGTGTGTGTGCGTGCATACGTGCGTGTGTGTGTGTGTGTGTGTGTGTGTGTGTGTGTGTGTGTGTGTTTGTTGTCCAGCGTAAAATGCCAATGTACCCACCTGGGAGAGAAGAGTAGATCGACCAAACAGAAAAACTGTCTATGTGGACATTATTCCAAAATCACTGTGTGTGTGTGTGTGGGTATGTGGGTGTGTATTCCTGTGTGTATGCACGTGTAAGTCAGAGCATACTGTGCTGTTTAGATCGCTATGGGACTTTTTAGTGTTTTGGTCAGACAGCATCATATATCATGGTGGTTTTATAACCCAAAGAGCTGTCTGAAAAAGAGCAAGAGAAGAGGGGAGGAGATAAGAGGAGGAGAGGCTGGAAGGAGACAAGAGAACAGCGAGAGGAAGACAACATGGAGGAGGCCACTTGAAAATTTTCAGTTCAACAGATGTGAGAAAAAAAGGCTTTCTGTCTTTGATATTCGCTTTCGTACCCCTTAAGCCTCAAACGCATCACAAAAAGATAGAAATTAAAAAAAAAAAAAAGAGTATTGTCATTCGGTAAAATATTATTTTGCAGATGTCGTTCACAGTGTTGACATTTTAGCTTTGTTCATTTATTAACAAGGGGCTGCTGGATCTCTTCTGATGTTTACTGTCATTATCATCAATAATATCTGTATACATTATGTAGGTCATCACTATTTACTCACAAGCAGATGTAGAGTGAGAAGTGAGAGCACTATTCACCATCAAGCAATAACCAGCAGAAAAACTGTGGCCTATTCTTGTCAGATATCTATTATGTTATTTATTCAATCAAAGACAATGTTCACATGTAAGCTGATAAGTTTAATAATTATCTGTCCATCAGTCTAAAAATACACAGACTGATGTGATGTATTTATAATTGTTAAATGCTAATACACACATGTATACAGTACATGAGCCATAATGAACACTGTGTTTGTACAGTATGTTTGTACGTGTGAGTTTAATGTGTTTATGCGTATGTTAAATTATATGTTATATTTTGTCTTTATATAAAGCACCCTGAACTGTTTTTGTATGATATGGTGCTAAACAAATAAATTGAAACTGAACGGAATTGAATTTTGCCAGATTTACGAGTTCTGAAATAATGGCGACAACTCTACGCTGCAAAACATGCAAATAAAACCAACAGGAAAAAAAATAACCACAAAAAAAATAAAAAATAATGTTTATCGAATTTTTCAGACATCCTCCTCCCCCTTTCTTTTCCCAGCTCTGTGTGTTCAGGACAGTGGTGATAAGCTGAAGCTTTTAGCCGGCTGACAGAGTAAAGCATGAATGAAATGAAAACTGAATAATGTGCTCCAGCTCTGTGTGTTGGGTGTTTATGGCTTTATACGCTACTTCTTGGGAGTTCCACCAACTCCCCGTGCAACAAATGAGAGCCAATACGGTCTAAAGAGCTAAACGAAGCCAGTTGTCCTCTGGACTGAGTGGGCTGTGCGCACACACACACACAAGCAAGCATATACACACACACACACACACACACAAATATAAGCATGCTGGCCTATTTGGCAACTGTTGCTCTTTGCCAACCCTTGCAGCAGACATACTGTAGTGTGAGTGTGAGTGTGTGTGTGTGTGTGTGTGTGTGTGTGTGTGTGTGTGTGTGTGTGTGTGTGTGTGCAGTCATACATCATTACCTGTGCTGGCAGGTGTGAGGCAGAGGGGAGTCTCACGTTGAAGCATCAGTGTCGTTCAGGACCATACAGCCGTACACAGCGCTAAAGAAACAGAAACGTACCAGTAAGTAAGGAGTCAGGATCCTACTGGTACCAGTATGTGGCCTAGTGTGGCCATGACTTTTATTCCTGATAAGCTAGGCCTAGGTGTTTGTTTGTTTGTCAATTTTATAATAAAAAGAGACAACCCTTTTTTGAGGCCAGAAATGCAGAATTTATTCAAAAGCCTAGCGTGTTACATTTCAGTCCAGTAACCATCAAGATCAGGGGTGCCACGTACAGTCCCATTTGATTGCAGGTTGGCCAGACCAGTAAAACCACTGCATAATATCCTATAAATAACAAACACCTCCATTTTCCCTTTTTTTTAGTTTAAAGAAGTACATTTAAAAAATGCTAATCCACTTACAAAACAGATGACACACAGTCTGTGATGTATCCAGAAGAATAAAACTGCAATTTCAACAATACTTCTCAGTTTTTCCATATTCAGTCAATCGTCTACTCACTGTCATCACTTAAGCAATATCACACGAGAGGGAGTGATGTTGTACTGTGATATCGTCACGGCTGTGATTTGGTCGTAGGCACGAGGCCACAACAGTTCAACAGTTAAATAAGCAAAGCTGATTAAGAAATGTTGAAAAATGAGGACAAAATAGATAATTTAAGCATTTTATTTGTCTTCCGCCAACAAAAATAGTTCCCTCAGGACTCTGCTGTCACCGTTGCTATGTAACGCAGACATGGTGCACCAGGCACTTACTCTTTATACACATTTATCTGCACATTTCCATTAATTGTGCAGCCGGTGAAATAAGTCTGTGGTGACTGCATGGTGGACTGTCACTTCACAGGCACAGCCAACTCTGCCTTCTGATCTGACAGTATGTTGCTTTTCTCCAAGTCATTGAGCTCCGCTGATGAAACACTGACAAACCTGGATGTGTGCCCAGATGGATTCAGCTTCTCCTCTCCCTCATCTTCCTCTGATGACCATTCATAGTTCAATTTAAAACTTATTTTAGGAAATAAATCCATATTTTTGGCTGTTTGACAGTGGATGAATTAATTAGTCTACAATGCAACTGCTGACCTAACTGACACTAACCATCAGTTTTGATTTGATTGTTGATTGCAATCAGCTGTGAGGCGGAGTGATACATACACAGTGAAATAACCGTGATGTTGTACTCCAATATCATCACAGTTTTACTGTCTCTCGACCAATCAGATTGCAGGGCCGGAACTAACTGATGTATAAATGTGCATTGTTCTATACATTGCCTCTCCTGTGTAGTTACATCACTGGACCAAACTAAAGTGACAGAAAATAACTGTATTCTGGTCGGGGTGGAAAAACCTCTGAAGCAGCGTTTTTGCATGAAGAAAGCTACTCCATTTTTAACTTGCTTCTAAAACCTGGCACCTCTTAGCCTTCACAAGTGCATAACTATAAGTTGCGCAAAGACTGGACCCTTTGGCAGGCCGGTTCTGGCCCCCGGCTTGTGTGTTTGACACCCCTGATCTAGAAGACATTTTGAATGAGCTCTGTTAGTGTTTCACTGCGTTTTGTTTCTAGTTCAGATATTTTTTTAAATCTTATAACATCAATATTTGCTCTGTTAAAAACAGGGAGGCTCAGATTGCCAGGGATCTTAAGAGAAACATGATTCTTGTTGAGCTTGTTGCAAAATGATCTAAAGCACATAGAAGGCTCAGATTGCAACAAATTTTAGGAGAGGCAGGATGCTTTCTAAACTAAAACTAAAGCTGAAACTTGTTCCTGATTATTTATGTAAAAAAGTAAACATATATGAAGGCAAGAGATTTGTCTTCTGGCGCACTGACAGAGGACGAAAGAACACAGGGTACCAAATTACAAAGAGATGCACTGTTTCTGTGAGTTCAAAGATTTTTGCTGCTGGTGTGATGTCGTTTTTTTTCTCCCTCCATTTCTCCCCTCAACGACACATACAGTAAATCAAGCATTTGCCCTTTTACCCAGGGGCAGAAGTAACTTCACTGAACCCTCTGGTTACCACACCAAGCCACTGCAAAGCAAGCACAGAGTGTGGACTGGTGGCTGCAAAGGAGCAAGTTCACCTCCTGGGCACTACTGAGCAAGGAACTGAAACCCAACTGCTAAGGCGCGACCCAATGAGGCAGCACCTTCGCTCTGACATCTCTCTGTATGTTAATACCTGTGTGTATTTTGGGCCTGTGTGTAATAATAACAAATTGAGTATAACTGTTTGCCCAGCAGCAGTTGATTAAGTACTCCTTAGTCTTCTTCTTCTTTGACAAACTGTGTTACCCATCATGTTTTAGTACTTTTACTTCCTTTATATTAGGTAGCACTTAATCTCTATAAACAGATATCTGCATTTTTTATACAGAATTTCAGGGAATGTTAGGGTATTTTGGTATCAGAAACATTCTAGTTTCTGTTTTTAGTCAGAGTATTGACCAGTCATGCTGAAGCAGGCTTTGGTTGCCCGCAGGTAAACAGTTTGTGTGAGAAGCAAAGAAGGCGAGACACATTGGCTGAAATGCAATCTAGAAAACCAATGGCTATTGTCTGATAGCGATTTAGCTTTTTATTAGCTTTTACCTGATTAATCTGCATTGATATGCAGATGGTAATTAAACTAAATGTTGTCTGGACCTGTCTTAAGTTGTTAATCAAACCATAAACAATGAGCAGCGCATAACAAAGGAAGTCCGGGCCCTGATGTCTGCTGGTTTCTCTGGATCTCTCTAAATAATGGCCGTTGCCTCCAGAGGCTTTACTGTCATCAGACGATAGCTAATGGGTTCCGGGACTGGGTAGCAAACTATGGCCATGTTATCGTAGTTTCTTTAAATGGTTATGTCTCAGACTATCCCCTGTGTGTCAGAGCCTGATCAGCCACTATATAGAGCATGTTTCAACCATGTCTCAGTCTGTCAGGTCAGTTTGTGCTGCTCAGTTCTCTTCTGTTAGTATTTCAGTCTAGTTCTGTTTTGCTGACCTCATTTATGCACCCAGAGTTATTTTCAGAATTTTTTTTATTTTTTTGGCCTTTTGCTTTTTGTAAGTAAAAAAGGAAAACATCTTTATAAAAACAGCACATCTCTATCTCTCTGGTCTAACCACTTGGTCTAAAACACAAGGGGCTTCTTCCAAATGTCAAATTCCATATAAATAAGAGACTAAATATGACAAAAAATAAGCCCAACTGTGTTAGGAAATCAAATGGGAGGCATGGATGGATTGTGTGGTAACACAATCTTACATACCGTTGAGGAGCAGATTTACATTGAAGTGTAATTATTAAAATACTCAGGGGTAACACACATGTAGCAGTGCACACTGTAATGGCAGTGGAGGTTCAGTTTACAGTACTGTGCGTGGCTAACATATTTTGCTGTTTCATAAAATGAAATTAGCAAGCACAACCACCCAAACCTGACTAGCCTCCTTTGAGTGTCCTCAAATACCAATATTTATTATTTAATATTTATTCTAATTATATGTCTATACATTTCCCTAAATACTGTAATTGAGAAGCACAGCTCAGTTTTAGCCTAACTTAGGTCTACAACAACATTATTGAGGCAGCTTAGATATTTTACATTTTGCATTGTGTCATGTAGTGTTCTGCATGATATATGTACAGAGAGGAGTGTCAGTCTGTGAATGTTGTAAATGACAGAAAGGTCTGAGCCACATGTGCAGTGGACAGCTTCATTTTTCAACATGAACAAAACTAGACAAGCCACAGAGGGATGTCACAACATTGCCGAAATACTGGGGATTCATACCAATTTGTGTGCTTATTTTTTAAACCATCAGACTCACTTCAGTAAGTGACTTTGCCAGCTGCTGGGTGTGTGTTTTACTACTTACTTACTTACTTACTTTAACAGCCAGTCACAGTGCTGTGCACCAAAAACCAGTTCAATGGAAATGGATTTGGTATAGCTGTTAATGATCCGTTAAAAGATGTCTTGTTTGGCCCTGAACCTGATTCCTGCAGATCGGCTCAGGAATCTGTGAAACTGTTAGATGCTTGATGATTGTGCTAGCACACAGGAACATCAAAAGCTTGAATATAATGAACACTTTTCTTTTTCAATGAATCCGGGCTCAGCTACCACGTCCTCCTGGGACACTTCGGCTAACACTGGACTGGGTGGTGAAGCCTTCAGACTCTCATGGAAATAAATGGAGGTGTTAACTTGCTGTTTCCCAGTCTGAAAGGGCCTGGCCTGTACTCACAGTCAGGGTACGTGTGTGTGTGTGTAGTCAGCTAGCCTGTTAAAAAATCAGTACCTTCACTAGTTGGCACCAAAAATGTTTGTTAGAGGAAAACAGGAGGATTTTGGAAATGCAAGTGAGACTAACCAGCAGCTCTGATTAGGGCTGGGCAATATGACGGTATATAGCGTACAGTGGTAAAAATGTGTTCACTGGTAAAGATTTAGTAATACTGTTTTTACCACAGGTGCTATTCTAGGCAGGCTTTGTAGCAAATCAAGGCTGGATTCTCACATGATGTTGTGAGTCACACAATATCTCCGGATCTTGCAATCTCCCAAATCCAGCTGCCTCGAGAGACAATGAGGTTTGGGCAGACATGGAAAAAGGAAATTGAAGTTGTAAATTCAAAAACCTTGAACACTTGAAATCATAATTTTTAGGAACCTTAGAGCTTCCACTTAGAATACATTTTTGTTTTATTGTGTGTTGTGTCTTGCGAGGTGGTTGTTTTTTTTTCTTGTATGGAAGTTCCAACTAAAAGAAAAAAAGATAACCAAATGCACTGAGGAAGGTGTGATTATTTTAAACCATGTCCTAACTGAATTTACAGAATAATTCCTGTATTACTGTTGCCATGTCCTAAAATTAAATGTAGACGATTTTGACCATGTTGCCCAACCCTAGCTTTGATCACCAACTCTCTTTCTCTCTCTCTCTTTCACATACACACACACATGCACAAACACCCACATGTGCTCTCAGACTCATACACACGGATGTTTCCCGCTAGGCTGAACGAGAGAGGTGCTGTAGGCTTGTCATTAGTTGGGTGCACAGGAGATCTTGAGAAGCCTAAATGTACATGTGTGTGTTTGCATGCACACTCATGCATGAGGGAGTTACCGTGTGTGTGTGTGTGTGTGTGTGTGTGTGTGTGTGTGTGTGTGTGTGTGTTTGAATAGAGATGAGTTGGGCAGTAAAATACCCAGTAACTAAATGTTATTTGTTAACTTTTATATAGTGAGTGATTGTCAGGTTTTGTAGGATAACGTGCAAATGTTCATAATGAATACTGCAAACTGCCACACATTTCAGTGCCATTTAAAACAAGATTTAGTTACTGAAAAATGTGATCAACGATTTCAAATGGCTTTTATAAAAGTCATTTTCTTACTTTCAGACTAGCCGTCTAGTCGAACTTTAAAGGTCCATTTAAATGTCCCGGAAATTATATAAACATAAATTATATCATAACTATAAACATAAACGTACTAGTACAATACGATAATAATGCTGACTTACAAAATTCAACTTAAACATCACAATTGACCTTTCCTAAGAGCAATCTTTTTCATTCATTTAAAATTGATTTCACACCTGTAATTTTGTTCATTTGGTCCAACAAAAGCAACAACAACAAAAAAAAAAAAGATGCATCACTGCCAAGATGTTTAACATGATGTCACATCAACTGAGAGTGAGTCATAGATTGGGTAATTTTAAGGACCGTCATCCTGCATCATTTGCGTGACATGGCCCCATGTGGTGGGTCATGCACGTCGTGCAGCACTTTCCTAAACCTATGTATGTGTTTATTCGACTTATGTCACGATGAGTTCACTGATTGTAAGTAGTATTAGTAGAGACTGCAACTGAACGTATGTTGTGAATACAGACGAGTCAGAATAGGACAAAAACAGGCACCTTCTGTTGTAACATTACTAAAAGAGATAACTTAATAAGAAATTGAATTAACTGTAACTTTATACCTGCAGTACAATAAAATATACACTATCACCGAACAATGTGGGTGGTTCACTTCGCTGTCACACCATGAACAAACCACACCCGAGTTTGCTTGGAGGAGACTCACTTTTTTTCAGGTGGGCTTGGTTCAGTTGACAGCTTTCACACCACCAAAATATAATTTGGACAAAGTGTTCATTTTAACTAAACCAAACATGTCAGGTGTGAAAGCCCCCTCAGAGAAAATTACTATTAAGGCAAACCTAACAAGCAAGTATTTGCAACTTCTTCTCAAAATGTGTTTCATCACACTGTATTTCCATGTCTATAAAATCTATTAAAGCTGCCATTCAGTCACTTTCTCTCTGCTCTGAAAAGCTGGAGCTGTGCTTTCCCTTGACATGCCTTTGTGTTTTTCTAGAATAACAAGAGAGAGGAAATGGAGAGACATGCTGGCATTGCCTGTGCATACACGTTACTATGTATAAATTGTCCAATATTAGCTCATTGCAGATATATCAATGTCGGCAGAAATAAAGGATAATAAAGGATATAAATGACAAAAATTCACATACAGACCTACTAAAGATATGGTTTAAAACAGTGTCTCCATTCACCACTATATAGGCTACTATAGGCTACATGTCTCAGTCATAATTGTGAAAAAATAAAAAATAAAACAAAAGTAAAAAAAAATAAATAAATAAATAAAAAAAAAGGTTGATGTTATGAATTATGTAAAGATAATGAATATCAATATTGGTATCTGCCTAGACAATCCTGTATCATTCAGGCCAGCGGTTCCCAACTGGTGGGTTGTGGTCCAAAAATGGGTCACGAGTCCATTCTGAATGGATCGCAAGTGACTCGCCTACCTCTACGCCTAAGCACAGAGCTTTTACTTTAAGGTGCTGATTCCTGCTGAAGAGTGAGTGACTAACGGACAGGTCCTTGACAGAAACAGCAAAGTAGCTCGAGGACATGGCCAAACCCAAGTATGACACTGAATCTATTGAACTGTGTGGACCTTGAACTAATGACAGTGGAGAAATCTGGACCCCGTGGTTGGACCAGTTGGGAACCACTGATTTAGGCTTTCCTATTAATATGCATTTGTGTGTGTATTATTTGTGTACGTGTACTAACTTAGCCAAAATCTGACATAACATAGGAGGGGATTAAATATAAATGTATCCACAACTGCTTTTTAAATGTAACCGGGACACACACACACACACACACACACACACACACACACACAAAAACACAAAAAACAACAACAAAAAAAAACAAGAGCCATTTAGTAATTCCTTTACAATATTGTTTTTCAGCATGGAAAATCCACTAAACTCACCATGCCCTTGTATGCAGGATAACAATAAATACAACAACAATACTATTAATACCAATATTAATTCAGTGTTCCACAGACAACCAGTGATATTTCCCAAGCTGTTTCTGTCAAACACACACACTCCCAGTGCATCAAAGATAAAGTTGTACTCCATTATTTTCAGACATTTCAAGACTACTAATACAAGAGCGATTACAGCCTGTAGGCAAGAAAATCCATTTTGAGAACAACTGGCACCATGTACAAAGGAAAAATACTTAATTTAAGAAGTGGGAATGTTAGAAATAATACCAATACTAATAACGTGGGAAGAATGAAACACTGACTAGAACGATTAAAAGGAGAATGCAGCTTAACGGGCTAATTGATTTACAGAGCTACAGAAAAAAAAGCAAAAACCTATCAATAAGCAGCAGATGAAAATTAAAACAAAGACTAGAGCTGCATTTGTATTCACATTTTTAAGAACTCTCCAAACTATAAATGCATCAGCAATTACCTAACTACCAAAAGTAATCAATTATCAATTAATTAACTTGAGCATAAAGTCAAGACAACTTTTTACATGGGTTCCTGCATCCAGGACATATTCCATTCAAGGTAATAATTGTATGTAATTACTGTACACGCCAAGAAAAAAAGTAAAACAATAAATTCAGTAAGTTAAAGCTTTACTTTGAAATAACTATGACATGTTAACATGTTTATTTCAAATAAATACAGTATGTAGCAGCAGAGGCTCCAATTAGTTTGTTAGACACCACACTTTCAATGTACATGTACATATTTTCCATTTGAATATTAAATATCTAACACTGCCACATCTTTAGGATTTGTCAGACCATACTAAGTAGCTTTCTAGTAAATTTCTTTCAATTTCTAAACACATTTCACACTTGCAGCTTTCACACAATTTGTCTCGTTGCTGCCACTGTTAATCCTCAAGAAAATATATCTGTTTGTTGAAGGAGGAGTTGTGCTGTGACAGAAAGGTTTAAGGAACACTGCACCTCTGTGAAGAAGCAGAAAAGGAGCTGAGGAGGACTGCACCCCTCTAATATAGGCCACTCACACGATGTACCCCGCCGATGACATGTTCGACCTGTGTCTCATCCCGTCATACATGACTACTGTCACAAGTTCATCTTTAGGTCTTGCTGTTCACAGAGTCAGAAACAGAAGTCTGCACCTGCTCCATACAGCATCACTGCCAAACCATAGAACTGCATTAAACTGAACACTGTAACCCAAGATTCACACCAGAGGTGAGATGTCAGTGGTGTGTAAGCACTATGGACTGATCCATCTGTTGAATCAACGCTGACCCAGTTAGACATCACTTCTAACCTCAGATCAAGTTGTCCTTTCTCCACTGCAGCTCCCAAGAAGGTGAAAGGACAGCCATCTGCCAAATTGTTTTCACTGTTGCCAACTCCTCAGTAAGAAAAGTAGCTATTGGCTGTCCTAAAAGTCGCTAGAAGTCGCTAAATGACGTCATCGCCTAATTTGCATAATTGTCCATATGCATGTAACTGTAATGGCTGCTGTAGGAGAGAGGAATAATATCGTGGGAGAGAAAAAACTGAGTAAAAAAACACCCTGAATATGTTTAGAACTACACATGAACCTTCTTTCAGTGATTTATATTAGACAAAGAAAATTTTACATTTACATCCCACCCTGACTGTAAACCAGGTCGGGATCAGCTAGCGGCGGTTCTGCGCATGCGCGATTCACTTGCAGTCTGGACATGGAGGGGTTAACATCTCCTGCTCTGACTGCTGCTGGGAGGGAGGACTGGGCCGTCTGTGAGTGGTTTGAGGCAAGAGAGGAGCCCACGGTAGCATCCACTGCTCATTGAGAAGAATAAGAATGATATATGCTCTCACAACAGAGTCTCCAGAAGTCTTCAATAACATCAGACATTTGTCGCTAGTCGTTTTTTTTGAAAAAGAGTCACTAGAGGGGTCTGAAAAGTTGCTAAATATAGCAACAAAGTCGCTAAGTTGGCAACACTGATTGTTTTCACCGGGATGACTCATATAATGTAGGAATATACGTATGTACATATGCATTAAATGACCACATTTTTCTAAATTCTCTGAGCACCTATTTTCATTCCTTGATGACCTCTGTGAAAGACTTGTGCCAGGTGACAAAAGGGAATGAGTGAGACAACATCCAGAATGTTCTAGGGAGGTTTAAAGTTTACGATCCGCATATGATCAGATGTCCTTCTTGGACGTAATGAATGCTGGACATCTGCAGAAGTGTTATGTGGATGGAAACTTGACAGGGTTGAGTTGGTGTGGATTGATCCATTTGTATAAATAGAAGAATATTTGTTCCATGTGACAGATTAGTGACAGATGTCTACTGAACCGTTTGGTGCAAGGCTCTCGGTTCTGTACGCATTACGAACAGAATGATACGTTGAACTATCCTATTACATTTTGAAAAAAAAATGTACAGCTTCAACTGTGTTTAACATAACGTGCTCAGTGCCACTGCACTCAAAAAGGCAGCCCACACAACGAAACAGGCAACATGCTGTCAGCAACCCCCCTCCCCAGCTCGTTGCAAGATGGTTAGTAAGATGGCAGTGGCCGATGTTTTTCTGTTGTCACATCAGTTTTGCACAGGCTAAAAGAAGCTCGAGACTAACAGTCACAAACTTAAATTAATTAGCAGGTATACAAGGAATGTTTAGCAAATTGGCTCTCTGATCTCACTGCTGTGTGACGAGATGGCGAGTAGCAGCTGGTGTCCCAGTAAAAAGTGAAAGGACACAATAAACTCACTAGGGTCGCGTCAGAGGATGCACCCTATTGTTGCCCTGATGATGCTACACTGTGAACAACGAATCCCTGTAAAATCAGTAGGGACAGTGAGTTAGCTCTAAGCAGCTGGTGGCCACGGCTGACGGAGGTTGAGTTACAGTACCAAGCATTCAAGCTCTATTAAGTAAAAATGAGTAGTGGGTAAAGGTAAATTATAAGGTTTTCATGAGGTGTTCAGGTAATTCTGTGAAATGTAGCTTTTGGTGAGAAACTTGAATAAACACAGTTGTTTGAAGGAGAAATCTGTTGATTTTCACAGCAATAAAAAACATCTTAGAGAGGGAAGTATGATTTTGCCTATTATATACCATTCAAAGACTTTTTTTTTTAAAGATGTTTTTCATGTGAAAGGTTATATCAAAGGTTGTTTCAAAATTGTGTAGTGTAATGAAATTTATATTTGTGAGGAGCTGTTTTTGTTTCATGTTCTGGTAAGAAGACACCTCTGAAGATGGGTCACTCATGCACAGCTCCTAGCTCCTCGTCAACAAACATCATGTTAGTTTTAATAAATAAAGTAATTAAAATAACATATTTTCAATAAAGACAAATTTAAAAATGAAGGATATTTCTCTGGCACTTTAACCTTTTTGTTGTATCGCAAATGCACTGAACCATGACACAGCTGTAATGTTTTGAATGAAACCTTAAATGCTGTGAACCATTACACCCCTAATGTCTACAGATGCCTTGTGCAATGCAGGCTACATTGGCTCAATCAATTAAATTGAAGTTTCAGTTTACTTTCATAATTTAACATGCTTCTTTCTTTCTTGTGAGTTCATTTTGGTATATGTGGAGAGGACTAGATAAGGCTTTTATAACAGACTACCAGAGGACCTGCACTCTTCACTGTATCCTCTCCTCTAGAGACACATGCTTACATTGCAGCCCCGCTGTGGTCCCTTCTCTATCTTATCCGCTCACCACTCTGTGCCTCAGCGTCGGCTCCACGGCACCAGATCTTTTCTCCCTCCTTCACTACCTGACTTGTCAATATGTAAGGCCCTCTGGGGCAAAGACCATGTGTAACAGTGGAGCCCTGTCTCCTAGAAACTATGTTTGTACATTTGTAAATTCTTTTCATAATGATATTGTGGTGACAGTGTCATTGCTGCCTGGATTATGTTTAGAGACAGCATTTCTTTGACTTAATCAAAACACTACATTTATGTACTGCGCTGGAATCACAGGGAGTTGGTCGTGGTGGACGGCAGACACACAGAGTGCAGGACTGTGGCATCAAAATGAGAGGTCCACGTCCAGACTTGGTTAAGGTTAGGGAAATATCATAATTTTGGTTCAATGTTTTTAAAAAGGTAATAATAAAAAATAAAGCTGTAGTCTCTATGAGTGGATAGAGTGTTGAGAGATCGCCTGTTTTGGTGGAAAACAAATGAAATGCATTGTCAGTGAGCATTTTGCTGATACAGTCAGTATCAACATTTTTACAACTTGCCTGACACGTTAATTAGCAATTTACTCGGCATTATGTTTCCCTTAAAAACATTTGCTGTTTTAAATTAGTTGTATATAAGAGTAATTTCTATGGGATGGGCCTAGAGCAGCGCGTTCTGCTTATGTTTCATACAGCATTGCCTCACACGGCAGTGTCTTGTAGTTCCGATTTTTTTTTTCCTACTTTAAGGAAAAACACTGAAGTTGAATTGCGCAGTCTATTATCTACAGAGGGTTGTTAAGCTTTTCAATAGAACCTATTTATGGTGGTAAAGCCATAAAAATACTATTAAACTGCACATCAAGCTCTTTGCATGAAGTCCCAGTTAGATTTGACACAACAGAAATTCACAGTGAAGCTTGATTCTCGCAACCCCCACTGTCTTTCTCCCTCCCTTTAGATGCAGTCCCAGTTACAACAAGTTGCAGGAATACCTGACAGACACAATAAAAGTCACTGGTGCAAAGCCCATGGAAATTGTTCAGGTATACACAAAGATCTGATCTGTAGTTCAATGTGCAACAATGACAATGAAAGCTTTGTGAACAGTAGAGCTCTGATTCTCTGCCCGCACCCAATTGGGCCCGACCTGACCCACCGAGTTCGGGCCGGGCAGGGCTGTAATTTCTCATTATTCCGCCAGGCTTGAATTGTGTTGGTTCCTCGCCAATTTACCTTCTTTTTATGAAACTGGCAGTTCTTGTGCGTAAATGGCAGGAGTTTTAATGGACTGAATCAAGAGGGAAAGAGAGAATGGGGGTTGGGGGTGGCGGCATGCAACTGAGAGAGGGAAAGTGACGGAACAACACAGCGATAAAGCACAGAACTGGGGGAGAGAGATAGGGCAGCTTGGTTGGCAGCGTTTACTTCTGCCTCCCCAGCAGTGGGAGAAATTTGTATAACATGCAGAGAGCAGCGGTGATCATCATCTGTGCCACATCGCCATGGACCACCATGCACCACAGACGCACTGAGGGGCGCAGCCCGCTCTGCCAAAATTCATGTTGTGCACGAGCTGACAAACTATTGAAATAAGGAGGAGCAGAAGGAGAAGTGGTGTAATGAAACACAACAGCCCGTAGCTTGTAATAAATGTTTTATATATATATATATATATATATATATATATATATATATATATATATATATATATATATAGATAGATAGATATTTTTTATTTATTTATTTTTTTTTAATTAATCAGGTTCCAAAACCGCTGCCCGTTCGGAGCTCTAGTGAACAGAAACATCTACAACTGAGGCACTGATAATATTAAATTCAGTTCAGATAATTATAATTTTGTTCATTCCTTTTAAAAAAATCTGTCCTTTGTATGTGCCCATCGTAACTATTTAGATGCAGTGGGCAGCTAAAGTGCAGCATCTCAATTCAATTTAATTCAATTTCATTTATAAAGCCCAATATCAATTATCGTTCAAAGTTACCACTGCGCTCTGACCCTCCTGGTGCGTAGTCGAAATAAATATCCAGAAAGAACAAAAATAGTTTGAGGATCGCACACAGATATGTCCATCAGCAGATAAAAAGTTTTTAATGAAGCCTTTCAAGCATTTTTAAGGACAAAGCGCTTTCGGCCATCCGGCCTTCATCAGTGTGAGTTGGCCAATATCACAAATGACAATTTGCCTCAGAGGGCTTTACAGAATACGACATCCCTCTGTCCTTGGACCCTCACAGCGGATAAGGAAAAACTCCCCAAAAAATCTTTAACAGGGAAAAAATGGTAGAAACCTCAGGAAGAGCGAGCGTGGAGGGATCCCTCTTACAGCACGGACAGACGTGCAACAGATGATGTGAAGTAGATGTTGTGTGTACATGTCGTGTGTATCTCGAGATCAATTTCAGCTCCAAGGTCACTGGCAGGAGTATTCCTAATACTAATGGTAAGCATGAATGGGGGTGGGGTTAGAGGAAACCAGAGCACCTGAGGTGAACATGCACCTTTCACACAAAAAGGCAGGAGGAGGCCCTGGTGAGCTGTGAGCCCAGGACCCTGTTTCTGTTGACAGTGTTAACTGCTTGATGCCCATCCCCTGTGTGTTCTCTCACAAATGGCAGGATCTATACTGGGTACACACTGACATGATTTGCACTATTAATCTGTGGAAAAAGGGAAAATATACAAATGAACCCAAGTTACATTTAACTAACGCCTCTCCTGATCTCTTCCCCCCTTTGTCCAAATCACATATTTCTGAGGTTAAACTCTGTTTTCTTTTTTTTAAAATTATTGTGATTAATTGAACAGTTCTACCTGCCTCAAAATGAGGTTAAAATTGAAATAGAACTTGAATACCATCCATTCCTACCAGCCCTCCATGTTTTTTGGTCAGCCTCCTGATTTTCACTGCCCCTAACCCCATACTTCAGTTTTGCAGTCTTTACGTTATCTACATTCACATTTTTATTTGACCTTCTTAAAGTTTCACTATTCCCAATTTCGGCTCTGGCATTTCGAAGCTATCACATCTGTCCTTGCTACTATTTTTGTGAACGACCTGCAGAAGGAGTGTTCCAACACTGGTATTTTCCTGTCCTCTAAATTCGTTCTTCCCATCTGTTGTATTTTGGTGCCCAGCACATCACACCTGGTGCACAGGTGGGAGGAGAGTTTAAAAGGATCTTAGATTTTGCGCTGAAAATAGATGTCTTAGACAATGCTTCTGGTGCAACGCCACTCTGCTGCCAAAATACTGTTGTTATGCAAATATACAGCAGAATACTATACGAAAACCTCCTCCTTAATTTCGTGAAATCTTGTGAAAAATGGAGGACAGAGTACAGCCCTGCCCAAAATTTCCAAGACACCAAAGCATCTGAAAAGCAGTGTGTGGCAGTATTTTGGGTTCTCCTCCGTAGATGGCAAAATTACGTGTTAGCCGACTTTGTAAAAAGCAGCTGCCTCACACTACATCAACAAGTAATCTGAATTTTGGCTTTGTTTTTCACTCAAAACTATGTTTTTAAAAAGTTGACAGCCCTATGCCACATACCTTTACACATCAGACGGGCCTGTTATACCTCAGTGTTCTGATGCTCATGCAAGATATGTCAGATTGGCTGCGCTCATTATTTCTGTGTGCCCTGACCTCCTTTCCAACTTCTGTTGCAGGTTATTCAGCAGATCATGTCTGATTCAATACATGCATTACAGTGTAAATGCTGCTGTACATGCAGATTCTATGATGTGATTTGAAAATGTACAACCTGAGAGAGCAGAATCAAAGAAGCTGTAAGACAGCAGCAAACCACTATTAGCTGTGTGAAGATACAGGAGAGAAATACTGTCGTGAGCAAAGAATGTAGTGCTGCTTGTGCATGTATGTTAGAGCATGTAAGTTCCTGTGAGTGTGACCCACTGGCTAGCTCATCACCGCTGCTCATTACTGCACACATTACTGCTGATTGCCACTGATATCAAGTCAGCATCATTGTGGGAGGTTGTGTTTTTCAGACATTGTTTGCCATTTGTTGAGCTGTTGCAATATATCTTTGTGATTGGCAGAGCTCTTTCAGGGTGATGTGTCTGGCTGAGGGTGTATTTATCAATCACTACGCCCTCTGCTGATCTAAATTCCACTTCAACCAGCCCCTTTACACTTTGCACTACTGCATCTCCATGAACTAAAAAGGAGGAGATGCCCACAGTCTGTGCACCCAAGCCCAGAAAAGCTTCAACCAATCAGTTGACATTCAACGCTGAAATGCTGTAGCTCACTTAAAAAAGAGGTGAGTAGCATCCGTATCAAGCTCTAGCACCTCACATAGTTTATCACCGACTAACAACTAATGAACTAGAAACTGCCACTGCTAAACTACCTCAACTTGCATCACTAACAGTAACTTTGCAGGCAGCAAAAGTCGGGTGTCATGGTCTCACACATGCCAAAACAGCCCTCGCTGAAACCTTCTGCCACGCTTCAGCGATCCACCATCTTCTGCCGCTGAGGGCTCTAACCTTTGCTGTGTCCACCAACTTTCTGAGTATAGGTCAACGTGAGCCCACTGCTGTGGTCAGACTGTAATCGACCTACCTCACCTGCCATCTGGAACTCCCACAAGGGAATGTCATCCATTTTCTTACACCATCAACACCAATAGAAAACAGCAGAACAGTAATATTAGGTCACATAAATTAAATAACCTTCCACTTTTACAGTGGAACAAAGCATCACCAAGTCAGACAACATATAGATGTTAAGGCAATAAAAACTCCACAGCAGCTAGAGCCCTAATCTCTACAAACACATATATGCATATGTATGCTGCAGACAACAGTACAAGTCTTTGGTTTTGGAAGAGTTCTGGTTTGTGTTTATAGTGAGATAATAGTAAAGAGTACTATTGACTAATCAAGTTTGAGCAGCAGGTACAAAGTCTGTGTGGAGAGGCAGAACACATTAGCCGAAAAAAATGCAATCTTGGAATGCAACGGCTATTTTCTAACAAGGATTTAGATCTATACTAGGTTCTTGTTTTATTTTGCTTTGTTTTTTAAATTTATCTGCATTCAGATCTACTTGTAGAGATTTGCAAAAATGGCCGGCACACAAAACAGGAGGTCACACCGGGTCTGCCACAATATTGGCCATTCCCTCAGGGGCTTTATTGTCACCATTAAAGCAAAAAGAGAGCCTCAACAATTTGCACACCGCATAGCGCACACTCACAGTTACATAGCAAGGCCAGCCAGAGGTTGATGAAATCCTACTCTGTGCGGTGAGATGTACATTTTCAGTAAAATGACAATCTTATTGTTAAAATTTTTAATAACACATATTCCGACACAAAACTATACAAGCCATATGTTTCATCAAATGCTGCAGCCTGCCTTCTCTGGTGTCAGTTGGGTGTAATACTCCAGTAACAACGAATGGCAAAATGTTGCGAGCAGAAAAAATGGGTGTTTTAGCAACTCTGGCATAAAGGATTGTGATGTTCATTACAAAGTAAGTAATATCTGCTGCCTTACGTTTGACACACAGCTCCGCTCACTCACCAGACCACTTCCAGTCTGCAGATGTTTCACTCTCTGCCCATCTTTGGCACAGCAGCCTTCAGTGCTGATAAGCATGATATTTACCAAATAGGATAGTGCTGTGAGCAGGACGCTGATCCAACTGCATTGGAGCCAAAGTGGCAAAATTTTCAGTTAATTTGTTTTATTGGTTTTCAGATTAAAAAAATAACAATTCTGATCATTGTAAGAAAGGCTGAATCTGTTGATCCCTAGTACTCACCAGTCCACTCAACCTGTCTTGTCCCCAGGGATCGCGTTAACCGGGTATTCTCGGTCATTGACCGTTTTTTTACAACAATGACCAGAAAATCTGAAGGCCGAAAAAGAAAAAGTCATTCATCTGCTTCATGTAGCGTTGTTGACATAATGCCCTGGACACACCAGACGCGGAACCGAAGCACAGCGCCCAGCAGCGGAGGCAGTTTTCAATCGGCACAGATGTTAACCTATCTGACTGTCCACACAGGCCACTGAGCAGAGCGGAGCGCAGCGCTTCACTTTGGCGTCTGGTCTATTTTTCATGTGAGCCGCGAGCGCTTCTGTCAAGCTGAATAGAGCGGATCGTACCAAACAGGAAGTCGGACACAGAAAAGACGAGAGAATCCAGCCGAATCCATTTTCAAAATAAAATAACAACAGCACGCACTGTGGAACCTGAGGAGAAAATACCGTGTTTATGATTTAAAAAAACACAACAGTGCATAACCGAACACATTTTTCAATACCATAATCACTTCATTACAATTTTAATTTTGTGTGACCGAGCCTACAGGCATAACTACACAACGCCCTGGTCACACCAGATGCGTTAGTGCCGTCCGGTGTGTCCAGGGCGAAGCCTAATGGCACGGGTGTGTGGATGTCTGTTTATCTTTTCGTTCATGTCCTTATTAATGCACACTTTATAACTTGTTTGTTGGATTTATTAAAAACGAACAAATGAAAACGAAATGTCTTTGAATATCTTTATTATCATTTAAAAACGAAAATTAAAATGGCCGGTAAAAATAGATTATGACTGGATTTTTATGACCCTGTCGGTCAAAATGACCCACTCTGCTCCACAAAGTAAACCGAGCTGAAAAGGGCTCAGCAGTCACAACTGTGACAGAGATTGTCACAATAGAACAAAGGCTGTTCACACCTCAATAAAGGTTGAGGTAGTTAGTTAAATGTCGTTTACTGTAGACGACCCTCCCAGAAGGCCACTATGAGCATTTTAGCCAGGCATGTACCTGTTGGTCACCCAATATCGTGGTGTGTTGTCAAGAGCATGCTATGCTGAGATAATCCTAACCTTGACCACAGATTAAGATAGAAAAGCTTGTAATAATAACTTGTTCCTCATCCATCATTTTCCACACAAGAAAAAAGATTAAAAGAAATTACCTCCTCTCTTCTGAATATGTGAATAAGCTATTATTTATCTTAAAAGGTTTAACCATAAGAAAGAAAGTGATCTTCCTCTCTACCTCTAAGTATATGTGCATTAAAGGCCTCGAGTTTCCACATCACGCTTGTGTAAGTTTTATGTTGGCCCTCACTCGGCTTCCAAACTAGCTGTTATGTGACAAATCCTGTACTTACTCACACATCTTAAACTCAGATTCACAGTGAGCTCAGTTCAGCTTTTACTGTGTCAAATATACATATCATTCTACACTGAGAATGACATGATGGAACAAAGGGCAGAACACACTTCATGAGACCGAGTGCTAGAAAGACAGTACAACATGTATTTTACAAGCTACTGGTAAAGGGGCTGCATTCACACACACACTGATGGCAGCACTGGGATTGTCTATTGTGTATAATGAAATGAAAATGTATCCAAAAATTTCAGCAATTCTGAAAATGAATTAGGGCATATCATTTCAAAATAACTTCAGTTTTGATCATTTCTTCCATTATTTCACAAATTGTTGCTTCATGATGTATTTTACACAAGTTACTCATATGATTTATTTATATCTGACAATGTTGACTGTGGGGGTGGGATGTCTTCAGAGTTAACAGGAAGAACTATTTTTACTGGAATATGACAGTCAGAGACAGAGGCGACACCGTTGTGCAGCTGATGTTCCCATTTAAGAGGCAGTGGAAAGGCGAGAGTGGAGAATGACAACGGATGAGAGGAAAATGTGAGAGCAGAGGTCAAAGGTAATAAACGCTGAAGATGTAGTGAAGTGTTCTCTGCGACATGCACATGAAAATGTATGTTCATGCTGGTCCACACTATTCATCACTTCCCATGTTCCCTTTTGCACTTGAGTCACTGGGCTGAGAGCATGGTGGGATTTTAGACACGCACAGTACAGTACATACACACACTAGTGTTTAAGCCTGGCTGAGCACCAATGAGCCTGCTTTTAATGTAACCAACCAGCCAGCAAGAGGCACACACAACCAATGTGCTGAAACACACTGCATTTCACTGTGTGTGTGTGCATGTGTGTGTAGAAATGTTAATGTAACCAGTCAGCCAGTGAGAGACCCACACTTTCAATGCAGGGTGGCAATGACCTTTTAACACATTAATAACCAGACAGACATTTCGGTTGTTGCTGGATGGCTGGCTACATTAAAAGTACTGTCATTGTTGTGTGTACACGTGTACATATCTACATGCAGTGTGTGCACGTAGAGTGTTACTGATTGCTTTTTTGTTACAATGCTACTTAACTTTAAAGAAGTTTTAAAAAGCATAAAAATGCATCAGTACATATTTTTTTGTCCAGTGACATTGACAGAGGCTTTGCAATGACAGCAGAGCAGCTAATTTTACCAGTACCTTGTATGTTTGTATTTTAATTTGCTGTGTGACCAAGAAAGGATGGCAGAGGAAATATCCACACACCAATGCAACTGGGCTGGACAGCCACCAAAAACAAGGTTCACAGGCTGAGCTCAATGCAAAAAAAAAACAAAAAAAATCCCGTCAATTTATTCAGGACATCTATGCACAAAAAGAAAGGTGCTCAAAGTGCAAAAAAAAAAAAAATAAATAAAAAGTGAAAAGCAGCAGCAAACATTTTAGTCCTTGACTATCATCACTGCTGAATAAACTGACTTTTTTTTGCAATTATCTCAGCCTTTGAACCCTTTTTCCGGTGGCTGTCCAGCCCAGTAGCAATCGTCTGTAGGTATCTCCTCTGCCGTCCCTTCTTGGTTGTCAACTGTACCGACGCACCCGAGAAACTTTTTTGTTGCCCTAAGTGGGCGCAGTTTCACAGCAGCCCCATGTGAGCCAGGGCAATGATGAATTCCCATTGCCTTGCAGTGGACAATTCATTGGCTTTTTCCCCCTCTGATTCCAATAGGAGACTTGAAGGCAACTTCAAAGGTCACAGTAAAAAATGATTCAGGATAAAATTTATCACTTTGATGTTATCAGTCTTTAACAATGTTTTTATCTGATTTTTGTAAACAAATGAACAGATTTTACAATAAAAGCTGGAAATACAAAGCTGTATACTGACGACAATGAACAATGATTAACTTGTACACCCATATTACAAATGCTTGCACACTTCTAATAATTATTTGTATGAAAAAAGGATACAGATGATCAAAACTGATGACAGACAATGGCGATAGATGCCCTCAACATATTGCTGTCATCCTGATTTTTTTTTCAAAATCTGCCACTCTGTCACTTCAGCTGCTAGATGAGATGATCAAACTCCTCGTGCTCATGAGCCACTTCGAAAATGTTATGAACCCTTCACTTTATATTCTCTGTCTCGTCCTTCTCATTAGGAAAAAATACCATCTTTATTGTTCTTGTGGCACAGGACGCCAAAGTCAAAAATATGGGATGTAAATCATGTCAACAGTTGTAATGTGTAAATGTGTCTTCGTGACTTTTCTCGGCATCTGCATTAGTATGAAACAGAAAATCTTTCTTCATCTATTTTTGTATTTACACACTGCAGTGCTGTGTCTCTTGTCTTGTCTGGCAGCTGAGTAACACTTATTTTTGAGGGACTGTTGGGGCGGATTGGCTCTCTTAACCCCCACAACATTGTCATATGCTAATTTAGTTGACATCGCCCAACCCCAGTCTCTCACTCACAAACACTCCCGCAAAGCCGAACTGACCTCCCCACATGCACACATCTCTGTCTGTGGAGTGTGTGACATTGAATAAATGACACGTGGGAAGTCAAGTGTTGCTATCCACCAACTCCAACCTGTTAATGTCAGCTAATATGAATAATACAAGTACGTTTGTCTCAATGTGTGAATGGCCCAAATGGCAAAAGTGAGAGGAGTTGACTGTGTGTGTCAGTAAGAGGAAGGGGAGGCAATCATACCATGCTGTGTGTGATGTATCAGTGTGGAATAACTGAAAGATGATTGAAAACTAAGCATCATTAGAAGGGCAACAGTATAATAAATAAAATCTATTCAACAATAGATTGTATAATTCCAAGACATTATTCTCATACTAATTTGATCCAGTGAAAATGTTGATTTGAAATATGACCAAGCACACTGATCTGATTCTCACCATGTTTGAAATGTACTCTCTTATTGTTTCAGTGGCCGTGTTAGCTTCCAGCCACGGACTGCCAGATCTCTGAATCCTACTCATTTGCTGCTGGTACACTCATAACATCCAACTCATAACATCCAACTCATAACATCCGTGGCTTCTGAAATCCATGCAATACAAAGTTGTTGCTGTTTCTGTAGGAAGATCATTTGGGGCTAGCCTAAAGGTCTAGCCTAGAGGTTTGGGAAAGATTAGGGGGATGTTTGAATGCTAGAAATGTCGACAGTGACTTTCATGGGATGCAAACCCAGGCTGTAGACATCGAACTCAAATGTATTAAATACAACCATCCTTTTCATCAACCTACATGCCATTACAACTTTGCTGTCACATATCAATATGCATGTATTGATATGGCATAAATTTAAATCAGAAGAAACAATTAATTTGATTCTCTTTTCAAACTACACTGTGGCCTCTGGGGGGAGGGGAGGAGGCTGCTGATGGGGCAGGATGTGATTAGCCAACACTGAATGGTCCGGTCAATGAGTATTGCTGATCTGACACACAATAATTATCCAAATCAACACAGGAAAGCAGCTGGTGAGGCATGATTCATAGGAAAGAAAAAAGAAAAACACCCGGTGCATGCAGATCAATCTTGTCCCATGAATTTTTGACAGAGATAAAGTCAATGATCAGGACAGAGCTGTGCATATTTAAAAATACTCATGACAAGAGATAAGATTTTAATTTGGTTTTATGAAGTCAATGCAGTATCAAAAATACCAAAAGCAATTTATGGGTTTTTTCGAGACCTCCAGTCTTGAATTCTAAGTTGTTGTCTTGCTGCCGCATCACTGAGTGTGTTTTAAAGGGCTGACTTGAGTTATCGGAGTAATACAACAGCACCGAGGATGATGGAAGGAATTTCCCTGAGGAGAGATGCAAGGTGAAACTCAGCAAGGGCACATTAAAATGACCAATGTATGGCCGTGTAGATTTCCTGAAAGGAATCTGTTGGTAAACATGATTTTAGTGATGCACAATAATATCGGCACATCATCAGTATCGGATGCTATTGGCTCTGAGATGAAATATCAGAATTGGCCAACATGCTTGATCTTAATTTGCACAATGAATGAATATTACATACATTGAAAAGTATATTTCATGTCGTCATCTGCTAAGAGTATGCATGCATAATACGATGTTAATTTCACTAGATATATCAACATCGTTTTTGGTTATCGGTCAATTGAGTTGTTACATCTCCGCTTATCAGATATCAGCAAGAAATCCCGTATCGTGCATCGCTACATGATTTTTCAATGTATTCTGCTGTCACTATGCAGCATAATGTCTATTCTACTGTTCACATAACGGCCTTTTTAGATCTTTGTATTTTCAGGTGAAGCTTTCACAATATCAGCTGCTACACAGTATAAAGAGAACCTCATTATGATGATCAGATCCAATGAATTTGTGTGGACATACAATATCTAGGATGTCATTTACATCACCACTGTATTGTGACTAGGGATGGGTACCATACTCCGGTATTGAGCTACATTCTTTAAGACCACAGAATTGATAAGCTCTGACCTTAACGGTTCTGCTATCAGTACTGGAGCAGTCGCATTTTTTTTTTTTTTTTTCTTACAAGATAAACGTTATCTTGCACATTTATCTCACCAACTCTGTCAATTATCCGTCATTGTATCATAATTTTCGCTATTCTCCCTGAAGACGAGAGATCTGTCTCACTCACCCTGGCTGCCTGCTGTGTGTGAGTGGAGAGCAGGGGGGCGGGGCTGTTGTTCCAGTGACACACGCACACGCACACAAGACAGCGCATACACCAATTCAAGCTCGTAGCCTACCTTTAGATAGATAATGATGGCTGAGAGAGCCAAACGGTCGAAAGTGTGGCTTTACATTACAAGAGTTGATGCAGACGCAGTGCGTTGTCACAAGTGTGACAAATGTTTTGCGTGTAAGGGCGGCAACACTAGTAATTTGTCAAAACACCTTGCGAAAGTGCATCATATTCAGACGTACAGGGTTTGACTGCCCTAGCACAGCTAGTTCATTTACGTCCAGTCCAGGTTTGTAACATTATGCTAGCAGCCAACACGTGGAGTTAATAACCATTAGCTATTTTGCGACCCTATTTACTAAATAGGGTTTCCGGCACAAGATAAAGGCTTACCGGCGACGGAGAAGCCTGGCTCCAGGTCCAACATTTTCCTCTTTGTTGGTGTCATGACTGTCCAGTAGTACTTGAACAGCCAAGCCGTGGCGGCACACAGGTATGTGGCGTGTCAGAAGGGGAAACAAGCCGTTCACATTTCTCTTTGTGGCAGGTAACGGTCCACAAACCTCACCGTACTTTAGGGACTGTTCTTTACTTGTCAGGGGAGGAGGGTGGCTGGTTGATTTTTATTTTATTTATTTATTTTATTTTGATCCCCCCTATGTTAATCACTTATTGATGCTGTTTTTGAAGTATGAATAAGTCAATAAGCAATTTATTCCATTGAAATATCATTGATGTATTATAAAAAAGTAATTTATCTTTTTATACTTTTTTGACAAAAGGCACATCTGCCTCATTTTTGCTGTGGTATTGTGATACTACTCAGAACCGTGATACTTTCACTGGTATCGTACCGTGGGTCCCAATTTTGGTACCGTGACAACACTATTATTTTATGTATATTACATTTCAAGTTGTAAAAAGTAAAATGTTTTGTTAAAAAACTATTTTGTTGCATAATGAGAATTGAGAAAATAAAGCAATTTATGTTCTTAATTTGTTTTTTTCCTCAAAAAGTATCAATAAGAGTACCATTAAAATACCGGATCGATAAGCAGTATCGGTAAGAGCAGTAGTACCGTTAAAATCTTAACGATACCCATCCCTAATTGTGACCCAATTCTGATTTGACTATTTTCTGATGCAACTACTTCAAGGTGAACAGAACAGAAAAATCTGAGGCAGATCTCCATCATGGTCACGATCTGCTGGAAACCAAAGGCACACAAGTATCTGCAGTTTTTAACTGACAGAAACAATGTGCATTCCTTGCCAAGGAAGGTGACAGGAAAGATTATGGTCAAAATATTCAAATATCTCCCTTTTCCTTCTGTAGTTTTTCAGAAGTCATGAAAGAGTGCACAGCACGGTGCCACTGCTGACTCCAGCTGTGCATCCAGAGCCTCCTCTCAGCTGAGGCAGGGGAGCTGGTAGTTGCAAAATATGAACAAGTTACTACAAGCACCCTCTTTACCCTGATGCTGTATCTGTAAACTTCTTTCCCAAAATATAGTCCTGTTCTATTCCTGTAATGTCATCTCTATTTCTGTCAGGCAACAACGGTGTATTAGAAAATTATTTCACACAGACTACTGTTTTTTTTTTTACTTTCAAATATAAAATTAAGGCATACTTAGTAATTGCCCCTTTTTCACACCGTCCACTGTTTGACAATAGGCTTGGGCAGTTTCTCGATATTACAGCATGTCAGGCCATTTAGAAATCCTAAAGGCACGATTTTCAATAGCGCTGAAAATACAGACGCTCTTCTATTAAACTGATATGGAGTTGCCGAATTTAGGTAATATATTGTAGTGCACATCATACACCACCAGAGGTCGGTCTCTACCTATGGAACAGGCAGCTGAGCTGAAACAGATGGCGACTGCAAATGGTGGGCATAAGGTTACAGGACTAAAATCAATGGCAGGGAAAACACGAGATATAAGAGCAGTGGAGCTGGCACATACTGAGCTCAGTGAATTAAAGGTTTATTTCAATCATTGACTAACCAAGACAGTCTTGGTAAGTCTTACATTCTTTGTGTCTGGTTTGAATAAAGTGCATTTAATAACAAGTTAATGACGCAAATAAGCTAGGCTTAAGTCAGTGAAAGAGAGACTTGAATTCAAAAGGTGTACGGTTGAATTTGTCTGTTTAATAGGGTAATAGGGAAAATAAGTAAGAAATGTAAGAAATATCTCCTCTCTTGTCATTTTGTGGGGGAGGGGGATTTTTTTTTTTCTTTAACACAAATACCATTACATTCCCTGGTGAACTGTCAGGAAGGTATGAGGGTAGTTATCATCCAAGCCTATTTGACAATATATCACATATTCTGTGTCGAGTGTGTCCAATGGCCTGAGGCCAGTGGAGAGCCACGCTGGAACAAGATCAGAGCATAAAGACAAATTATATATATATATATATATATATATATATATATATATATATATATATATATACAGTATACATTTTTCTATCACCAATGTGCCGCAAGGGGATCTACAATCTGCACAGCATATGACACCCTCTATCCTTAGACCCTTCCTTCAGATAAGGAAAAAGCTTTTGAGATGGATAAAAAAGGATAGACCTCAGGTGGAGCAACTGAGGAGGAATCCCTCTCCCTGAATGGGCAAATATGCAATAAATGCCATGTGTACAGAGCAGACCAACACAATAACATTACAGTATGGACAATCAGTGTGAAAAAAAAATATACACTGTAAACATGTGGCGAATATATTAGGGAAAAAAAATATCAGTAATAGGTGTAGGTGGTTATAGCAGGATGGAAAGGATTAAACATGTCCGCCGCCCGAATTCCATGTCATTAGTAGTAACCCGCTCAAAGTTCCATCTAATGACTACTTTTAAGAAGCTCTGATACACTACAGTTTAAAAAACTAAAACACAGCGTAAATGCAATCAATAGCCCATCAAATGAATATTCATCCATTGCGCTCCTTTCACACACACACTCACGCATATTAACCTGGGTTCAGCAAACTTCACCGAACAATTTATTGACTTCTATTCATTGTGCCGATCGCAACTGTGTTATGAAATCAATTATGGCTGCAAGTAACAATTATCATTATGAATCAATCTGCTGATTAATTTCTCGATCATTCTATTAATGATTTGTTAATAACATGTCTGCTTAATTTTGCAGAGCCCAAGGTAACGTCTTCAAATTGTACGTTTAATACAACCAACAGTACAAAAGTCCAGAGCTACTAAATCTACTATCATGATTGACAAAAATAAATGGCATCAAATTTCACATTTACGAACCATTAAACCAGCTAATGTTTGCCTTTTTTGCTTAAAAATGACTACAACAATTTAATGATCAAAATAGTTGCCAACTAATTTTCTGTCCATCAACTACTTGACAAAATGTTGCAACTCTAAAATCAATGACAATTAGGAGCACTTACGCCACCTATTAGAAAAGGTAATGATTATTAGAAAAGGTATATTGCTGCTAGCCTGTGATGGAAGTATGCAGCAAACACAACATGCCTCAGGTGACCTAAACATTAGGAGGTATAACAGTTCAGAGGCAGCTATATGCCACAAGGTTGCTGGGGTTTTATTTTTTTTTATTTTTTTTTAACTGTGTTGCTTACGTTACCTTGTACTCCGGAGGCTATAGACACGCAAGCCCATGGCAGATGAGTACAGGGGCTGTTCAAAAAGCCTGCGAACGTGTCTATAGGTCCAAGGACAGATCTAGAACAAGTATGGTTTAGCTGCAGGCAAT
This sequence comes from Epinephelus lanceolatus, assembly GCF_041903045.1. Classification (NCBI taxonomy): domain Eukaryota; kingdom Metazoa; phylum Chordata; class Actinopteri; order Perciformes; family Serranidae; genus Epinephelus; species Epinephelus lanceolatus. The sequence continues at coordinate 37,358,195 of NC_135736.1, forward strand.
ATTTTGGAATATATTTTGTCAAGAGAATACGTCCCCGGCGACGACAGAAAGCCAGCCAGTGATTTTTCTTTGTTTTTTTTACTTTTTCCAAATTAATTTTACGGCCAATAGTCTACAGTTGGAGCTTTATTAATCCATTTAACCTTTTTACTATTTGAAAAACTCAGCAGTCAAAAGTGAGGAAAAATCTACCAAATCACACAAGACATATGGCAGCAGCAAATGCCTGACGGATTTGGTGCAGCATCCCTGACAAAACATTTTGTTTCTACCGGATTTTCAGCAAAGATTTAGGCTTAGCAACACACACACACACACACACACACACACACACACACACACACATACACATAGGCTCTGCTGCTGCTGGACAAAGGGCCCATTTATGAAGCTCCAGGTAGCTTTCATCAGCTGGATCTTCAGTCTGAGCACTCCCTGGACAATATACACACACATACACACACACTATGTGGATAAATCTTCAGTTTGAGGGCTCTCATGGTAATTATTGAAAATACACACACACACACACACACACACACACACACTAGAGGAAGCCCACAAGGTACCTATGCACACAGAAATACACACACAGCATACTTTTAAGTCCTTACACAAGCACATACAAGCATGCGCGCACACACACACACACACACACACACACACACACACACACACAATATCTCGCGTGTATGTGTGAGTGTGTATGTTTGTGTCCATGTTGTTGCTGAACTGTCTGTCTCTTGCTGGTTGACTGGTTGTACTGATCAAACAAATGCAAATTTAATCAAATCATCATGGTGTGTATGTAAGCACCCACACACACACATGCATGCACATAAAATAATGGATGCATACAATTTAAGCCCATAGTTCCCTTAAAAGTTTCTTTCTCTTGTTGCTCTTGCTTTATTGTGTAGATTTTGATTTTTTTTCCCCCAATTTACTGGTGATTGATTAACTGGTGCATTTGTTATATCACAATATTTATTTCTAAAAATGCAATCCATGTACAGAGGACTGTCCAGGTAAGCTAAATAGAATTGAGCAAAGAAAAAAAGTCAGTGCATTAATTTTAAATGTCTACAATGTGTTCGAGAACGACTGGGAAGCTCTAACATGCAGCATTTCAAGTCGACTGTGAAACAAAGCATCCATGCTGCTTTTTTTTTTCGAGAGTGAAACTGAGATGAACAAAGATTAACTCTGCAGAAAAAAAATAATAATAATGTGGATTTTACTACTACTTTTTTAAAAAAGGAAAAAGGAAGCTAATTACAGTAGTTTCAAAATGGGGACTTTTTTTTTGTCTATTCAAAACTTCCCACAGCCAAAGCATTCAAAACAAATTGTGCAAGAACAGTCTAGCTATAACTGAACTAAAACTGGGCAAGATGTTCACTGAGACGTGCTACCTATCTAGTTTTACAGCTGTGCAAGTTTATTTTGTACTGTAAGAAAATAATTTGAAACAGATGGCTGCGTAGAGGGCAGGGAAAATACTCTCAATGCAGTTTCAGTGGAGTTATAGTGTCCAGTGAGGGCTAAACGATGTTTCTGTCCGAACAAAAACAATATTCAATGAGCTTCTTGTGTTTTAACATGAAATGGTTGAATCAATAGATAAAAGTATATAAAAAAAACAGATTAAAAAAAAAAGTATACAATTTTGTTGGTATACTAAAGATGCCCACAGGCGAACAGATATATTTCCCACAAAATAATTCTACATTTGCCAAAATCACAGTGACTCTGTCGCATATAAAAATATAAATTGGTATGTACTGTTTACTATATCCGTCCTTTAAACAGACCACATATGCTAGCATCTACCCGTCTGTCGTCTGTTCTATTAAACCTGGAACTGTCACATACAATTGTTTTAAACACAGAATGTTTTCTCAAGCAAAATTACCAAATATGTGCTTCACTTACAATCTGCTCACTTCTTCTTATGTTCAGTGAGGGGGCTGCCTGAGCCATCTGTGAAACCAGCAGTGGTGTACAGTACACTTCCACAGTGCTACAGTGTATGTGCAAACACCACTCACAGTTCATTTCACCCTCCTCTTCAGCCTGACTGTTCTATATTGTTGGACAACTACTACTGTTAGCACTACGGAGTGAAACAAGCTTCTGTATTAAATGGCCGCTGAATATCCGTTCAACTAATGTGGCTTCTCTCGATTCTACAGTGTGCCCTCATTGTTGTGCAGAGGCTGTAGTTCAGATGTGAGGACAAGATGGGTAGGCGTTCTCTGAAGAACACTACCATGAGCTCAGAAGATTCTGTCATTCAATCAGTTTGCTGTAATACAGCCACAAAAAAGGGAAAGACAAAACATGCATGACAATATACACATACATACATGGGGATCACCAGTGGCTCCACAATGCAATACTATCACGATACATAAGTCCGGATACAATATTATTGTGATTTTAAATGTTCTGCAATACGCTGAGTGCTGCGATAACATATATCACAATATATTGTGATTTTTTTATTTTTTTTAACACCCATTTGTCTATAAAATAAAGTTTGTTTATCCGTTTAGTCTGTTTATCACACTTCTTTGCAGCAAAATGTATCAAGTGAATTGGAAAAGCAACTGCTTTTGTTATTCTAGTATGCTAGAAGTTTAATTTATTTTTGCAATATTACTAAAGTATATCGTTTTTAAAAATGTACTTGGCGTGTACATATCAATACCATATTAACACGCAAAATATCACGATACTATGCTGTATCGATATTCCCCCATCCCTACATATAGCCAAAATTCTAGATAGACACATTCTAGATAAACGTACCATACAGTCTCATATCACTGTATCAACATCAAATTTTACATATCTCATAGCTCTACAATAAATCTTTGCATATATGTACACCGCACTTTGCATAAGAAGCAATTATAAGTGCTGTAGAAGCGGACCACTAAAGCCATTGTGTCAACTTTCTCATCATGAGCATTGTAGTAATAATGATGATGATGATGATAATGATGTATTGTTAACTCAACAAACGTGTTTACTTTCGCTAATCAACACCATTTCATCAACAACACTTGCAGTGCAGACATAGCCGGCTTAAAAAAAAAAAAAAAAAAAAGTGAATATCTGATATGAAGTTCGTTTTTAATTTAAAAAAAAAAAGGTGAGACCGTTTTAATTTACTCAAGGTCACATCCACACTCCCTTCACCTTTGCAGTGCTCCACTGACGGCCACATTGGTGTACAGTAACTACAGAAGCTCTGATGCCTGAGCAATACTGCTGCAATTTCTGTAAAGCCAGTTCATACAGAAATTTCTATGAAATTTAACTTCGATATTGTATCTACTAATCCCAAAGCCTAATAATTGAATGAGACAAAGATATTTTTACTACCTGTCACACAGTGCAGTGAAAAGACCAAGGACATACGCTCTCTCATTTAAGGCTCAGGTAAGAAGGGGACGCAAGTGAAAATGTCACTTCACTGGCAGACAAGGTCAAAGCAGCGAGTAAGTTCGCACACAAAGTGACAGAAAAATGCAAAACAGTGTGCACATTTGTGCAAACTACAGAGTACAGACACATATTGCACGCTTTACATGAGGGCAATTAAGGATATTACAGGACGTACGTGGGTTAACTGAACTGAGCAGAGCCGCTAGAAACAATAAAGACAAGTACGAGGGGAGAGAAAGCCACTCCGTGTCTACCTTGCCGGATTACTACAGTTTGAGATCCTTTCTTAACAATTTTTCATACCAGTCTGGCATTGCTTTTGACTTTCTCACTCACACACACACACACACACACACACACACACACACACACACACACACACCATCTCCCAACTACTCACAAGACAACACAAGCCTCTAACAGGGTTTATTCCTCAAAGCTGTACCACAGGCTAAATGCCAGCACTCCTCTTTCAGAGTGGGGTCCTATTTGTAATCAGCACCAGAACAGAGGTTAAACTGTTACAACTGTAATAATCCGTCATATTAGAAGTCAGTGGCTTTTCAGAGTATGTGCAGCAGCACTTAGAGGAGGAACAGTTTAATTTCAGTGTTATTTAATTCCCAAGAAATTGCCCCAATTACAGACTGCAGGAGAATGATGGTTATAATAATAGGTTTCACTCTCACCTCTATTACAGTATCTCTCCAGTTCTAAAATTCATTAATAAAATTACTATTGGATATCTTCCCATATAGCAGTCTGGAATCTAATTCAATTAAATTGGGGTTTGGTATAATAAATGGTTTTAAATTTGGGAAATATTCATATGCAAACACTTGAGAAAATACTTGAAAACAGGCACATACAATAGAAAAATGTTCCCCTTTGTTATGAGTTTGATATACATACGTTTTCCAAAGCTGCATAACTCAACTTTTCTCCCCTTTTTCTTTTGTTCTGCCCACTCCCATATCAAGACCCTCTCATCTGCCCTTTAAATTCCCCTCAATGTACGCTTACATAACAAAGCTACAGCAAAATTAATTTCATTTTTATTAGGATATCTCAGTATCAGTCTCTTAAATGTGCGACTAAATATTGACAATAATGAACAGGATATCTAACCGCGAACCAAAGCTCAACTACGCTACGTAGAGAACGCCATGTTCGCCATTAAAAATAATGTAAATTTAATTAACTCTGGCTTAACGGCAATGGTTACGTGCACTGTGAATTAAAATTCAATACATTCCCTAAATGTTAAGTTAAGTGGTCTCAATTCGGCATATAAATTGTGTAGAAGCGATGAGCCTTTAATAAATAAAATCAACTTTTGTAACAGGTTCTCACTGTTGACTCGTCCGCTCGTCTACTACAACACAGTGAGGATAACAAGCGAGCCAATTAGAAAAGTTACAATTGTACTCGACAAGTGGCGTTTCTTTATTTTAATTGTTGCCGACTTAAAGTGCGGATAGTGGTATCTTAATGCTCTCAGAACATTCCTTGAGTGATACGTATCGACATGCAAAGCAACAATGACCTGCCATTTTTAACGGGGAGAATGGCATCTGTCGTGGATAAGACACTTGCGTTCAGGTAACCTCGGAATGCTTTATAGATAGGTAATGATATGCTAATAAACATGGCGTTGTTCATTAGCTTATATGTGACTTGCCTCTTTTTTTATAGTCATGTTTAGTGTGTGTGAGGGTTGTCCTACCTGTTCGTCCCAGAGTGGGGGGACCCTCCTCTCCCAGTTTACGACCACCGTCGTGTAGCCGGTTATTTTTCTTCCACTTTTTCCAACAAAAAACTTCTTCCACTCGTTCAGCTGCTCGACGTCAGTGTTAATGGTGAAAATGGCAAAAAAAGAAAACTAGAAAAAGCGCATTCAGAGCACCATATTCGCCGCACGGTCCTCTTTCACTACTTTACTCACGTTTCTAGACGGTTTATTTCCAATTATCTCACTCCGGAAAGTGTTGTTTCTTTGTTTTCCTGCGGAGTGTGAAGCCTGGTTGTTAATTTTAAGTTTTGTGAAACGCAACGCGGCGCGTAGACCAACCCAGAGAGGCTCGAGGATACTATGTCCAAGGCAGCACGGCGCGCGCGGCTGTCAGCAAAAACGCACACGTGAAGAGAAGTGTCGGTCTGTGAAGACAGATGAAATGGTGGCTTCTTCTGTCTCTACAGCGGCAAAACTACAATTAAACTAACGCGGAGTCAATGGAACCGGGATGTTTTTCCGTCCATAGCGTCCTTTTTCCTCCCGAAAATAAATCGCTCAGGTGGTGAAACACCTTTCCCCTTTGCTCTCTACTCTTCCCTCGCGCTGTCCCGGCCGCCCGGCGCAAGCGACAGCTACTGTAATAATAATAAGAGCCACTGCAGCAGCACACACACTGGTGAAGGGGAGAGAGAAGGGGGGAGAGAGAAGGAGCGAGAGAGCGCGCTCCGGTGAAACGGAGAAACAAGACCGTCCTCTGTTACTGCTGCCCTCTGCAAGTGTGAGCCGGCGCGAGCTCATCTCCTCTCGGTAAAAGATGATGATACGCCAAGCGAGGCAGAAACGGAATGCTGGGGGATCCCCTGCTGCGTCCAATCCTGACGTCTCTACCGGTGTGCCGGCGTGCGCGTGTGCGCGAGCGGCTGTGTGTGTATGTGTGTGTGTACTACATGAATGATCGGTACGGGTGGTTGTTGTGGGGTGGTGGGGGGTCAGCCGTGACTTTGAACTGTATGCCCTGACTGTGACAGGTGACGGCGAGAAAGCAAGAGCAGCACGAGGACATAGTAGCCTAAGACACCCGGTTGATGAGGTGTTTTTTTTATCCACTCTCAGTCTGACAGTCTGCACACAGCAAAACAATAGGATGGTAAAACTGATGTAGTTAAAACATACAGCTTGAGTAGTTCACACAGTCAACATGTATATGAAATGTATATGTGGCTCCTAAAATGACTGCATGTTCTGATTCAGTGTGATTTTAGATATCTTTATGGAGAATTCATCACTCAGGAGCAATCACACAACACTTCCATGGGGCCCTCAAGATTATGATTGTTGTTTCCACTGGCTTTGGTGACTTCTCATAATTATTTTTATCCTCTTAGACTTGCAAAACACATTGTGACGGAGCGTTTTGGAGCTAAAACAAACATTGCAATGTCATCCACTTACCACAAATCCGGTAAGTATAAGTGTATTTAGCCTCTGAAAGCCAGGGTGACCAAATGAGGTGAACACCATGTACTATCTGATGCTGTGCCTTTATATAATTTCAAGACAATATATTTAACCTTAGAGTCACTTTCACACACACGCACACACACACACACAAAAGATTTTTCTGCCTAAAGAAAGTTGGCTTTGTCAGCGTGGAGGTATTGTTCTTACAGAAAGGGGGTGATTCTCCACTGACACAGTCAACTGAGTAAAGACCATATAAAAGCCCTGACAGAAATATCACTTAGTGAGTCAAATTGCCGCATCAAAATGCAAAAGACTATTAAGACCTTTTTAACTGATCAATAGGGAACAAATTGTGCTTATTTTCTGAGTAAAAAGCAAACACGTTGTAATGGTGAATATGTCTGCGTGAGCTGAAATCTGTGGAGAAAACTCTGGACTAAAACCTTAGGATTCTGGGGGAACAATCAGCCAGCGTGTAATTTATTGTGGTTGTTAATTTTGTGCCAAATAAAAGACGGACAAGAAAGCTTTCGCAGTGTGTTGCCTTCGATGAATAGCCGAGTTGCTCGAGCACCTGCATTCAGCACTGAGATCAGCGTGCTCCTGAAATATATTCACAAGAATCAGTTCTAAGGTGTGTTATGATGTGCTCATGGGCCATAACGAGGGGAGGTGCATGCGAGGCACTGAAGATATTTATTAAAGAAAACAATGGGGAAAGAAAACAGCAAGGTGCAGAAGAAAGCACAGTTAGAGGTGCGTGAAAGTGCATTTGTTCAGTGACCACTGTAAGGCGTGCCGTTAGTGCGTACAAAAGCAAAAAGTACAAAGCTTGGTGCGTTATGGAGAGAGCACCCTCGCATGTGGGCAGGCTGGCTTATATGGTAGGGACACTGGCAAGGATGAAATGTAAATGGTGTTGCCTCAGCCTCCAGGAAATTATTCTTCCAAAACAGGATAATTAATTGGACAAAAGATAAAACATTTATTTGTCTATAAAAGAAGAAAAAAATGTAGATTATAATATTGCTTGGTAGTGGTCAAACTAAAACACTTGTACCAAAGTTTTTAAGAAAAGCAAAAACACATTTCCATCCTCCAAAATCTTAACACTTCAATAACACCACTGTAATTATAATAATAAAATAACAAGAGGTGGAACTGTAACAATAAGATAAAACTGTTTGATAATACAAATGTCATTTTCACATCCTTCCTCTACTTCTGTGTGAGTGATCAGGAAACTGTAAAATATTTTATTTTGAAACACAATCCTGCACTCTGTGAAATTTTCAACTGTGTCAGGAGTTCATACAACTCTATATTAATTGTTCAAGAGACTACCAAGAAATCGGACTTGATCGTGTGATATGCATCGGTCAGAGTATCCCCTCCCCTGTGTGGCTGCAGCAAATTGGTGAGCAAGTAAGTGCTGGGGAGAAAACGGGAGGTAAAATAAAGCAGTAATAAGTTGCCAAGGATGGAGTTTACTAGCTTAATTAGCTTCTACGCCTTTGGATAACCCGTGTGTGTGTGAATGAAAACAAAGTAAGTGCATATCCTCTCTGTCCTCGCGTCCACGTGGAGAATTATACGACCACATGGTTGAGCAAAGCGCCCTCCAGGCAGCCCATTAAGTTGTCCGAAGTTAATGTAAGTTTGTTGAATCGAGAGTTTTTAGTTGTTAAAGCGTCACAGTTTATGTGCGGTGTAACAAAAGCTGTAAGTGAAATGTGAGAGACATTTGCACTTTCTCCTGCTAAGTGACTCCTAATTTCCGAGTACAATGTTTGCACAGCTATTTTTTTGCAGTATTGTAGAGCAGAGTGATATAATGTTACTTCCACAGCATGTGTGTGATTGATGTGATGTGATTCAGTTCAGTGCTGTTACTTCCTTTTTTCTTATGTTTAAGATTTTCAGCTGAAAATTGAGGAACTCTCTGACCTGAAATTATGCACACTGTAGTTTTCCAGAAAGGTGACATTGAGCGCAGGCTAAGAAGATGCATGTGTGAGATGTTTCCTGACAACATGCAGGTATTTGACTGTTTAAGGTTGTTGTAACTTATTGGGCTTTCAATGAAAGAGCACATGGTCTAACACTGACCTGAAACTTTCTTGTTATATGCTGTTTAGTGGTGTTATTAGTGGCAAATATGTTAATCGTACAGCCTCATTTTTATCTATTGTTCATGGATGTGTTCTCCTGTAAACCACACACTCACCCATAACCTGCCATTTAACCAGTAAAGGGAAGTGCTGCATCACTTTGTGTCTGACCAACACACTGCTGCCATGGCTGTTAGACCTGAACCTCTTCGTCTGGCCTGAATTAATGTTTGAGGGTCTCGTTTTTTGGTGGTATTAAATTGCCTTTTTTCATTATTATTATTATTATTATTGTTTTTTGTTTTGTTTTTTTTTGCTTATTTGTGAATGTAAACAAAGCAGAAGAAATATTAGAAACAACACAGGTAAACCACAACCTCAAAACACAGTATAGAACTGCATCAATACACACCTAAAATAGTAATGCGATGTGGCGTGTTTTGCAGGGCTATTGCATTGCATCGCATTACATCATACAGAATGTTATTGTTTTTAAGTCATTCAGTATAATTTTATTCCTTGATTTTCAAAATAAAAAAGAATTAAAGAAAATAGGTAATCATGACATGCAGAGTGGCAAACATTTAATGTGAGTCTGTGTAATTAGCTTCAATTATATCTCTGTGTGACGCAGATTGAGACCTGGTTTATGTACAGTACATGTTGTGTCTTTCGTATAATCAAAGCTTTTGGTATTTCCTCTTCTGACAGTGTGTCTTTTGTCACTGGTGCTACTACTTTTAGACATATGGCATGTTTTTGCTTGACACAATACACTCGTGTGGACAAGCACACACTTACTGTACAGTGGGATGTCAGTAATAGCATCTTAAGTGAATGGAGGTGAAAGCTATGATTAGACTGTTGTATCACAGGATAGTCATATGTACAAAAATACACGCCTGCTTTTCAACACTGTATCTCTTAAAAAACTGAACACTGTGTGGATTTAACCTGTGCCAACCTTCACGGATGAGCCTGGCATTCTTTATTTTTTCTTATTCTCACTCCCATCAATACTTTACTAACCTGCGGCCTGGCCCATCTGTTCCCACTGAACACGTAAACCTTCAAAACCAGCTTGCAACTACATAGTTTGATTTTTTTTTTATTCTTAAAGCTCGGTATTTTACTGCAACAGATGGGTACACTTTTTCGAAAACATTTTCAAACAGGAAAAAATAGTGCACTTATCGGGGACTATATTCAGCAGCGGATTGATAGACATCCGTTCTAGTTAGTATTTGTGGCAGCAGGATGGTGTATGTGGAATTGAGTCAAAATAAACAGTGTGTGTGTGTTCGTGGTAATAAAGGAACATGTCACCCAGTGCAACAGTGTGGCGCAGTGATGTGTTTTAAAAAGTTTTTGGACAACAATGGAGCTCCATGACACAGAGGAAGAAGATCTATCAGGCTTTGATACACACACAATATTTGTAAGCAGGATACACTCATTGTTGAATTCAATGTACACATGGGATTTGTTGGCAATGAGAAAAATAATGAATATTGCTAGCCTTATCTTTTAGGCTTACCTCCTCCAAAATAATTAGTCTTTAAACTTTATCTAAAACTAATACTAAATGAGAAAATGTTGCCCACTGAGCCAACATGCTCAACAATTTTGGAATCACACTTCACTTTTCGAAAATGGGTTCACAATTTTTGTCTTATTAGAAGGAGTGATTGCAGCAAGATAACCCTCAAAGTTCACCTGACCATTATTTTAAAACAGACTGCGAGAAATGAGAACCTACCCTTTAATCTCAGACACCTAGACTGAATTGTGTTGCAAGCAACGCCATTATTTAATCAACTGGCTCAATGGATTTTCAGTTGTTTTTCAGACTTCAATTCCATCTTAAAAACTAAGCAGGGAGATGTAATCTGTTGTACACAGCCAAGGACATGCTCAAACTAGAGTTACCTGATGTGGGAATTAAAAATTCAAGCAATGGAGTCCAAGGATGGGGTTTAGAGTCCAGCTGGGGACCTTTGTTTAATCTCTCTTTCTCTCATTTTCTGTCATCTCTCTACTTGCACTATCTATTGAAAGCATGAGATGCTCAAATAACAGTAATATAAAAGAGTCCAGGGATATATTACATGCAAAAAAACATATATATATATGAATGTGGAAACAAAAAGTATTTTTGGGAGCTAACAGAACACAATTGTTGACTTGTGGCCTTCGACAAGTCTGGTCAAACCTAACTTCTAAAAGACACTTTATGCTCTCCTTAAAGCTTTTGCAAAAATCATACTGGTTTGGGCCATGTGAGAAAAGCCTCATGAACTGGGGCCCATTTCACATACATGATTTGCAACAATGTTTTTACAGAGATGGCAAATAGTGTCAGGTCACATGTCACAAATGATTATCAACTTTATATTGTTGATAAAATTGCAAGTTGTAAATGGCTCTGCAATTCTCATGTATCCTCATGAGCAGCAAGTGTTGAGGTTGTCTTGATTAGTGACATATGTCAAAATTAAGGGGCGAGGAAATGACCTCATGTTGCAAATCACAGCTTGCATGCTGCAAATTAAGTGAAACAGGCCTTGGGACAGTGACTGGCAGAGGGTGGATTCAGACATATGGCCCTCAGTGGGTATTCATGTTTACTTATCTAAGTCCCTAATGGTATTTTTATTGGTTTGTTGTTCTTTTTTTTGCAGGTTTTTTAAATTAACTCGACAGCCTTTGACCTCTGATGTGACCATGCCAGATGCAATGTGAGTTTTCTTGGACATCTGCTGCACATGTTTATGTTTTGATAGGAAATGGTCTGAAATGACTGACAATAATACTCGTAACAGACTAATGGTTACAACATAATCAGCTCACATCTGCCCTGCCCTTAAAAACATAACAACTCCAATCCAGCCCTGTCCCCTAGAAATTTGTCATTTGCAACAGCAAATGTTGTGAGGCAAACGTAATGCTGACTGATTACGCTTTTTATTAACTTAATAAGAAAGTGTTGTTGAATGACATATCCAGCAAGTTGTTCTGACAGGAACTAAGAAAATAGATCATACAGTATTTCTCCTGTTTTAGCTTCACTGCACTGGCTCTGTGAAAAATCCAGAATTGAATTTAAAATCCTTCTCCTCACTTACAAAGCTCTAAATGGTCAGGCTCTGTCATATCTTAGAGAGCCCATAGCAACCTATTATCCCACCAGATCACTGCACTCTGAGAATGCAGGGTTACTTATGGTTCCTAAAGTCTCCAAAAGTAGAATATGAGTCAGAACATTTATCTATCAGGCTCCTCTTCTGTGGAAACATATTCCAGTTTAAATCTGGGACACAGGCACTGACTGGGTTTCCATCCAAATGTATGGTAAATTTTAAGCAAATTTTGTGAAAATGTGCAAAAGAATATGCGAATTTATGCATGTTTCCATTCATTATTGTTTTGCGAGTATTGGGGGTCAACAGGTAGCGCAGTAGGTGGCGCTTCTCATGGGAAAAAAAAAAAAATGCAAAAGAACACCCGTAGAAGAAGAGAGCGCCATGAGATGACGTCATTGAAAGCGTCTCATGTCCACAACTGATGTAAACAATTACCGGCACATCCATGGCTACGACGAGATGGAGAGATTCCTTGGGAACCTCTTGGCTATTGCGAGAGCTCTCATCACACTGATATCAGCGTTGTCAGCGTAGCCTACATAATGCTGTGATGTTTGTGTTGGTACACCAGGTAGCGCACATGATGCAGCGGTATTCAACACGTCCAGTCTATTCAGGTAAGTTGTGAAATACACTCACCTGACACTGGAGTAATTACGCTAAATCTGTTTCCATTGCCAAAGTTCACATTTTCCTAATATCGATACGCTGACTTTTCCACCCCCTGCAAGTGTAATTTTTTTTTTTTTTTTTTTTTTTTTTTTTTTTGAATTTCTGGCGTTTCCATTCAAGTTTTTTTCGCACTTGTTGAAAATGCAAATTAAAAATAGGTGGATGGAAACCCGACTAGTGTCTCCACATTTACGAGTAGACTTAAGACTTTCCTCTTAAATAAAACTTATATTTGGGGCTGGCTCAGGCTTGCCTTGGACCAGCCCCTAGTTAGGCTGATATAGGCCTAGTTTGCCAGGGGACTTCCTATGATACACTGTACCCCTTCTCTCCCCCTCCTCCTCTCCATTTGCTAACATTAATGCCATATTCTGCATACCACTAACTTGGCTTCTCCCCAGGAGCCTTCATGTTTCCTTGTCTTGCAGGTTTCAATCGGATCGCGGTTGCGCCTGGATCATAGGTTGTGGCTGTGCTGCAGCATTATTAAACCTTTTTTAAGTTTAGACCTGGACAGGATGTGTTTATTTACATTAATTTGAAACCACAATCTTTCCTTAACACTAACCAAAGCACCACTGTTTCCAAAGCTTAATCGCAGATGGGAGTCAGTGTGTATTTTACCCATCGGACTCTGCAATACAAATTCAGTCCCAAAAAAAAAAAAAAAAACATTGCTTCTGAACTTAATTTAGGCAGTGATTACGTTTGTCACCACAACCTCACTGGGAAAACAATTTGGTGCTAAGTAATTCCTTGGAGACAGAGTTGCTTAAATCAGGGTCTGGCTTGAGCACTTTGCTGAGCTTCATTTTATTGGATTGGTTTGTTTGAAGTTTGATGAGATATCTTTCCTCAGTGAAAACAATCACAGCATTAGGGTTTCTAAGTTTGTAAAATATATATGCCAGCAAATCTGATTGCATTTCACTGATGAGACATCATGTAAATGTACAGTGGTGATGGCTCTCGTAGTGGGATCATGAGGTTTGGAAGACAATGAGTGCTATATCAACATTTTGAGCTTGTTACAAAAACATCACTTACACATCCAGCAGAAACAGAGTGAGGTGTTGGTGAGAGTTGCTGGGACACGGTCATACAGACAGTCAAACCAATGTAATTGACTACAAACAGCTCAGTGGGATCAGCAGCACTTAAAACTCCTTAACACTCTGTTATGTGATTCAGCGTTAGTGATAATGTTACATTGATAATGGTATGACAAATTAATTTTAACATTTTGCCAAGTGAAATATTTTTGATATTAAGTTTGGATAAATTGACTCACACTATAAGACTTGTTTGTTTTTCCTTTTCCATTGTACTTCAATGTCAGACTAGTCACTGTATCACTTACATCTACAATAATCCTTTCCTCTCACATTCTTGCACAGAGCTCACATTTGAATTTCAACACAATACTCATTTCATTAGAATTAGCAGAAGCTGGTTTAAATGGGTTGTTAAAGCAAGTGAAAACAATATGTGACAGCAGCAGTTTAAAAAACACAACTCAACTGAAAAGATGTGTTTGTGTGTATTTGTCTTTAACTGCATATAATGGTGTGTTGCGTTGCTAAAGCTTGCCCATCCATGCGCCATCTACTATTTTACACAGCAGGCTACCGAGTGTGTTGTTTTTGAATTTGGCTAAATATATCAAGTACACACACATAAACATACACACAAAAGTATCCATCTGTATCACATACATTTCCTCTCTGTCAAACACACACGTGTACACAATCATTTCAGCCTAAACATTGATGGTTACCATGCATATTAGTCTGAAGTGTGTGTTTAATCAGTGCCACTGTCTTTAACGCCATTATTTTAATACCTGGATTAATTTTCTCACTCAGAAGGCTGTGCTGGTTTAAAGGCAATCTGAATGCTCTGCAAGATAAAAGGACACATGTCAAGAAAATGCAGTAGTACAGCTTTGTCTACAATTCAGTACAAAGTATTTACGCAAGAACATTAACTTAATTAAATCTAGTTTCATTAAAATCCACTTAACTTTACACCTGCAAAATCATTTTTAAAGCAAAAAGAAAGAAAAGTACACATTATCAAAATAAATAAATTTCATATTGAAATCAAGTTGCTGAACTTTGTAAATTGGTGCTCATTGAAAACTATAACTAATCGTTTTGCACCGCAGCAGTCAGAGTAAGGCAGTAGATGTAAATTGTTGCTTATAGGACGACTCTTTTCCTGCTTCTATGGTGTAGATCACAATCCCATTAGTTGCCGAAAATGCCATTAACTTTAAGTCACATCCATTACAGTATTCAACTTTAAACTTGATGTCCCTGTCATGATGCTACTATAGTGAAACTGTGTTATGAGTTGTTTTTACAGCACCTTGAGCACGGTTGAATATTACAAGTTTTGTTTTTGGTTTTTTTACCCCTGGTGATATACTACTTGTCACACAAGCCTTTCCACAGCAGCTATTTTAAAAAAAATGTAATCAGAGAAACAGCACAGATATAACTAATAACATCAGTGATGACTCCTTTTAGTTTTGCAACTAAACTAGTATGTACAACACCCTTTAATTTAGCCTTTATCCATACTAGTACTTACACCTTTGACATTAAGTCAATTTTTATTCTACAGCCCACAATCAGGGTTTTCTCTCAGAGGGCTTCACAATCAGCACAACATATGACTTCCTTTGATTTCAATGTTTCAGCCTGGGGAGCATTTATAAATTATTAAACAATCAAAGCAACAAAAGAAAAGATCTTAAAGGGAAATGTGCTTGACATACATCATATAGTTGCACTGGTATATGCTCACAGATAAAGGGCTCACACTTGGATAGTTAAATCAGGGTATTCACAAAAATACTTTTAAATAATACAACTAATACTGGAGCACTTCACATACTGTATATTATGTATGGTGTTATCATGTCTTCGTAGGCTCCACCTTTCTGACTTACTGGCCTAATCCATACTTATAGGTTTCTCAGCAACCTGCACACTGCCTGCCTAGGAGCTTCATGTACAGGCCACTCCACGCTGCACAGGCCTGAACATTTAGGTTCAAGCCTTAGGCATGCAGACTCCGACAGCTGACGTAATTTTTCTGCTCTTGTTGGACTCAAAACTGAAGCCAGTGTGAAGACAAAAAAGAAGATATTTCACTCACTCTTAATAGCCACTGAACACGAGAAATACAATGGGCACCTGCACAGTCTAATGCACTTCAGCGCATACAACAAACTACGGCTATAAAAAAGACTCTACAGAGAAGAGTTTCATCATAAATGTTTCACTTGTACAAAGGCTCATGATATTTTAAATCCACAACCGATTGCTTAATAAAACAAGATGGACCCACCATGTGTCAGCCTCAGATACGAGCCGAACCGATGCCAACTTCCATTACTTGCAGGGATTTAACAGATTTCACTGTGTGGAGATGGATGTTTGACAGAAAACAGAATAAAATAAAACACAATTTTAAAAAGTGTTCTTTAATAGTTTCTGTTATTCTTCCCCCTTTTTTTCTCCCTTTATTTCCTTGGTCTAGACGTGCTTGAAATGAAAGGCGTCTTAAGATAGTTTTTTGTTATGATTTGGTGTGATAAATAAAACTTACTTGACTGGACCCGTCTGCAGTATGAATTTATCTGGAATTTTAATACACTGAGTGCACAAACTGGGTTGTAGCCTTGATTATTTAATATTAACGTATATCAAATATTCCTCATTCACATGATCACCTTTAGTTTCTGTATCAAAACACCCAACGCACACTCGCATTCACTTATGCATGCGCACACACGTGTCCAAATACTGAGACACCCACTGACACGCCACAATCTGACTCACTGACACACTGACACACCACATCTGGGGACATTTCCGAAGGAAAATCATGCAGATTTATTCCTCCTATGGGTCAAAAGAGAGAGAACCCTGGGGAGAGAAAGAGAGGGAGAATGAAGAAGGTAAGAATGAAAAACAGGGAGCAGGCGATCAAAAAGAGTGAATGAAAAGACAAGTACGAAATAAAATGAAAAAAAAAATGAAAAAAATAAACAGAGGGACAGAAAGAGAGTAAGGCTGTTGTACAGGACTTTTGGCCTGTGAGGAGCTGTCTGTGTACATGAATACCCTGGAGGCCCTTTGACACATACACACACACACACATGCACACATGCGCACACACACACACACACACACACACACACACACACAGAGCATGGCCTGTGGTCAGACTGTGTGCTGTGTACCATAGAGCAAAAGGACAGGTGTGTATTCAAGCGAAACCTCTTTCTGTGTCACTGTCAGTGTGTTTGTTCGTGTGCGTGTGTGCGTGTGTCTGTGTGGGTCGAAAGTGTAGCTTTGGCTAAGGGTTATGCTCTTATGTACATTCATTGCCAATGTGCACTCAACAATGGGCATGAATCTCCCTCTGTCACCAACTCACAAACACACACACACAAAAGTATGCCAAAGCTTTGTCATTGTGTCAGTAATCTATGGCATATCCAATGTGAGAGTAAACACACCCTCTTTTTGTGTCACACACACACACACACACACATGCTTTCACATAACTAGAGAAGTGTTAGAACAAGCCAATGTCACCCCTCTGTAGCTGCGTACTTTCCATGTCTCTTTCTCCCTCTCTCTGATACTTCGTCTGCCTGCAGCATTTCCCCCATTACGTCTTTATAATTATCTGTACCTATTTTTGCATAATGTCCTCATCAGGTATATGTACCTTCTACAGCATTTCAACCTTTTGACATTAAAGGGGAACTAATGTTTTTTTCAACCTGGGCCCTATTTTCGGATCTACTTTTGTCTAACTGAGTGATAGGATGTTCAATATTGGACATTTCTCCAGTACGAAGCTCGGGCTGACCTGCCTGCAGCCCGTGAGCACTCGCTATATTAAATAATAGGGCACTCAGACAGCGTCAAACAACGTCAAAATACATCCAGTAAAAGTGCATTTTTTCCACACAGAAAGGCTCGGATTGTTAGTATAATTATCCGACAACATAACAGAAAGGAGAAATGAACGTCTGTGTTTACCTTTAGCTGGATTCGGACATGTTCCTCTGCCTGTTGCAATTTTAGTATATGTGCTACCGAAGTAACACTGCTCCCTCTCTCTCCTCGTCCGCTCTTCAGTTTCAATGATCCGTGTACGTCCGTGTACTCCGTGTTCAAATAAATATGGTCGATCATCAAATACAAATGGCTCATCCAGATCCAGTTAGTCAAAATCAGGTAAAAATTCAGCCATGACTACTCCAAACAGAGTAACTCCTCGCGTTTGTAAGCTCGCTCCAGTGGTAACTTCTGCAACAACTCAAATCTCGCGAGACATGAGAGCCATGACATGACATGAGCCAGACTTTCACTGTCTGAGTGAATCTTTTGACTTGCCACAACAAACATGTCCAACTTTTTACCCAATTTTGACCAACTGGATCTGGATGAGCCATTTAAATTTGATGACTGCCCGTATGTATTTGAACAGAGGGGAAGAGAGAGAGAGGGAGCTGCAACAGGCAGAGGAACATGATGATGATGATCAACAGTGCATCTTAATTGTTTTTTTGTATCTGTGACAATGTGTCATCAATACGTCTTGATCGGGTATTTGTACTTTGTATGCCATTTTAACAGTTCATCTTCATTGGATATTCGTATCTGCTACGACATTCAAGCATTATGTCTTTGTAGGGTATTTGTATCTGTGACAATGTCTCGACTTTATGTCTTTAATGAGTAGGTATATATGCAAAAATGTCTCAACATTACATTTTCACTGTGTATTTCTATCTCTACGATGTTTCGAAATTGTGTCTTCATCATGAGTTAGTATCTGTGATGATATTTCAACCTTACGTCTGTATAGGGTATTTGTACCTGTGGTGGTGTTTCGTCATTACATCTTCATCAGGTATATATATCTGCAGCAATGTTTCAGTGTTACATTTTCATCTTGTATTTGTATGTCTACAATGTTTTGACACTATGTCTTCATTGTGTATAAGTATCTGTGATGATGTTTCAACATTATGTCTGTATAGAGCATTTGTATCTGCGATGTTTCGTCAATACGTCTTTCTCAGGTATTTGTACCTGCTACAACATTTCAACAGTACATCTTCATTGATTCTTTGTACATGTATCTGTGGTATTTGTACAGCAGTGCTTTCAACATTTGAACCTACTACATTCTGACATTTCTTCTTTCTCTGATATTCATACCTGCTATAAGGTTTCAGCATGTTTTCATTAGATATTAATACCTTCTACAACATTTTTACGCACATCAAAACACACATCAATAAATATTTTTGGTGCATCATGTTAGGTTTTAATTTTAGTGACATAACTGTACAATATATCTCAAGGAAAGACCAGTATCAAATAAACGACTTAAAGTGTATAAGTAAAAAATACATTATTAAGGTTGACTTGATACTTAAAGTTTTGTCATGAGGCATCTGGGGAAAAGGAAAGTGAAGAAATAGTATGTGTGTGCTTGCATCTCTGTTACAGTCTAAACTCAGGAAATTGACTTGGACGGTCCTCACACATCTTTTGTCAAATATGGTTCCCTCTCCCCTAACCACTAAGTGCCTAACCTGAACCTTACAGCCCACTGGTGCATACTGTAACGCAATGTGGGTGTTCATATAGGAGTTTTCATCAACATCTGTTTTCTGAAGAGTTCCTTTTCAAGGAAGAGACAGTTTACATCACATGTCTAAACATAGCAAATAGATAGATGGACCTTTTTGTTCTTTCTGTATCTCTTTTAGGAAGAAACTCAGACGTGTGACAACAATCTTCTACAAGTCTGTCTATGTCATGAAGACACACACACACACACACATCCACACACAGTGTCAGGTTTAAGTGGTTAGGTGGCTTAAAGGAATGTTCCACACGCGGGAATATGGACTCGCATACAGCTATCAAAATATGTTTTAAACCACTCGGGAAGTCCCTGTATCAGGCCAGTTTCCCATGTACCTATGAACATATACACATATACACACATCATGCACAAATTCCCATTCACAGATCAGTTTACTAATGGCTATGCATTAAGTGCCAGATGAACTTGACTGGACATGCCTTTAGGGGGGCTTAAATGTGTTTTCTTAGCTGAGTGTATGTGTGTGTGTTGCTCTTTTTCAGGCACTGAGGTCATAGAGGTTTTCTTTTTGTCTCTCTGACTTTCTTTCTTTCTTCCTTCCTCTCTTTTTCTTTCTTTCTCTCTGATACCACAGATAATGTGTATAATCTTGATATCCTGTCAGTTTTGATCCAGATGCATTTTGCTGGGGTCTTTTCATGTAGGATTTTCTGCATATAGGGGCAATTACACTTTCTATAATTCACAGTGTGGGCAACCTAACACATCACTAAAAGCTCCTTTATATCCTTTTAGCTGAATGAGCGGAGAGGCTGGCAAAGACCCTGTTGGTCAGCCGGTCTATATTCTGAACTGTGTCTTTTGATGTTCATAGCTCTTAAAATTGCTTTAGCAATATTGATTACGTGTAAGGTACTGTGAGGCATGTCACATACAGCTATTTATATCGTACGCTCTCCATTGATTTCAGCTCAGGGGCATATATCAGGTACTGGTGGATATGAAAGGTATCTGTTTGCTGTGGTTAAAGCTGGTGCCATGTATTTTAGAGGTAATTAATACCAACAAATACCAAAGATGTGTATTTTTGTCACATTTGCAAAATGAAAAGAAAGACAAAACCTGTTTTAGCAGATAATTAAATTCAGAGGGTGCCCGCATGAGACACAGGGAATTGGTCACACTCATACCTGACTGGAAGTGTAAGTAGACAGGCTGGGTGTCCAAGACATTTGGTCTGACTGCTGTGTAAGCTGGATGTAATCAAGACGTTCTCATGCACTGTTTGTACATTTTCCTATGAAAAGAAAGGCGCCAAAATGTGTACATATCCTACATAATCATGAGCCTGTAAGTCACGTATAACCCTGAATATGCTGCAATTACTTGATCAAAGCCTGATGGGAGTAATGAAGGAAGCAGTGCTGTAAGAAGGTGGGTCAGGGTGGTGGATGGGTCGGAAAACATTAGACTTTTCCCCGGGACCTCCTTCATTATACCAGTGTTCAGAACTGTGTCAACTTTTTTTTAAGGTACGTCATCACCATGTTTCTTTCCGCAAAACCTAACCACAGTACCTTTACTTGCCTAAACTTAACCTCAATAACTTTACGTTGAATACGTAACTTTAGGTTGAGTAGGCTACATAGCGTCATTCGTGGGATATCATACGCACTGTTGTAAGAGGATATGTTGATAGAAGACCTAAAACATCTAGAGTTAGCACCTACAAAATCTGGAAAATGTTCCCGCTAGTGTAGTGAGATTCATACTTTTTACCTACGTACTTGACTGATAAATGTATGAGCCTGCACATTTTATGGTGACATGCAATGGGAAAAAAAGAAACCTTTTCATACAGTGTCAGATATTTTACAGGAACATCAAGGCAAGAGACAGTATTAGGAGGTGGATCAATCCTGTCACTCTACAAGAACCTTTAATAATTTATCTTCAATCTTTATTCTCACTATCTACAATATCTGTGACTCACAACCATGGTATGGTTAAGGTTAGCAAGAAAGTGCAGTGGTACATAGATTCTGTCATGGCTCGCTACATAAAGGGTGTACAACGTCCTGCATTGACACTGAATGTTGGCATTGGACATAAATCATGACATACTGAATTATCCGATAGATATAATTTCTTGGAAGAAGAGGCTTAAAGGAATTTGCATTGTGTTTCTCTAGTGGCAACATTACAGTAATTCTGAGTTCATTTTTGAATATCCTTTATTCATGTTAGAACTTTATTTTTTAGACTGTTTATTGTGTCTAAATACTTAAGTGTCTGTGGCTGTGTTATTCTGCTTTATATAATTGATCAGGAGCAAAGGTACAGAGTCCTATTGATCAATGTGACTTGTATTAGTTTGCAGCTGTTGGGATTTGTTTGTGGTGCATCGTTGAGGCAATCAATTCTTTGTAAAGGAAACATAAAGTAGGTGGAATTGGAATATTGATTCAACCTCTGGATGAACTAAATTTCAACAAGGTTCATAACATTATAAGCTATTGCAATTTTTCCCTAAAAGTGGCAATGATACCTGACTACCTAACTTAGCACTGCCCCTGAGACCCCCAATATGCACAACAACTGTACACAAATTGTATAACATTATTTTAAAGCAACCCAATGTAGGTACGGACCCTGCATAATGTTACGTAATACAGTGGTTCCTAACTGGTCCAGCCACGTGGTCCAGATTTCTACTTAGTCCTCAGTTTGAGGTCCACACAGTTTAATACATGTATCACCATACTTGTCTTCGGACATATCATCAAGCTAGTTTGCTATCTTTATGAGTAAGTAGCTGCCAGTTAGCCATTCACTCTACAGCAGGAAACAGTACTTCAAAATAAAAGCTCCGTGCTGGAAATTCACTGTATTTAAAAATAAAGAGAGTTTTTTACAAACTTGACACATTCATGAGTCACTCACGGTCCCTTCAGAATGGACCTGCGACCCACTTTTGGACCACGACCCACCAGTCAGGAACCACTGCATTCATATGGGACACAAACTGCAGTTTCCTAGATGAAAGTCTTGTTTTGCTTGACCCATCCACCTCCCTGTCTCTCACTGTATGCTTGCTTTTTTTTCGCTCTTTATACTGCATAATTTGCTTTTAACCTCAGGTTTTGCACTGGATGGATTTACTCTGAACTTGGTAAAAGTCTGGTGTGTTACATAAATGCCTGAAGAGTGTCTCTAGCATCGATATCACACACCTTGGGGCATGACAGAGTGTGGGTATTTGAAGACTTAGTAATGAGAACAGGCTGTCCTGCGAGGGGATCAAAAATGTGTCAAATATGTCCTCAGAATCAAAGCATAGGTATTATAATGATCAAGTTCAAAAGTTCTTCAAGATCTTCCTCTGGGTAGCATGTACAATGCTTAGGAATGGAGGGATTTTACAGCCTGAGGGATGTCCAAAATGTAAATGGTTCGCCACTTGGGGAATTTGAATGTGATCAATACATTTAATTGCAATCTGATTTAGGTTGTTATTGTTTTTGTTATTAGATTGTGTACAAATTTGAAGTTTTTGAAAAGTCTGAAAGTCTGGCCTGAAGGGGGAGCTAAAGACAGCATCTCTTTTGAAACCATTAATGAATGCTTGCACACTTGATTGCTCAAATGTTCTTTTGCATCTTCATGCGCCCTGAGGTCTTGCTTATAGCAGGGACAACGAAAAAGAGAAGTAAATTGAAGATTCAACAAAGGAAAGAAATCACAGCTAGTTAAATTATTAGAACCATGAAACAGCCGAGCAAACACAGCAAAGGAGCCTTGTTTCTATTTAGACGGTGGCTTTGGGAGGAAGGATGGAAGGGCAAGAAAATCAAACAATGTGGAAGGAAAAAAAGAGCCATCCGTAAACACCATTTACATGAAATACGGCCAATATCCAGCAGTCAGGTTTTGCCTTTCGGGGCAGAGTGTCTGCATCTGGGGAGAAAACTATCCAAGCTGGGGGATCCACACTAAGTCCTGCTGACTGGGCACTTTTACATGGAAAATAAAAGGGGATGGGAGACCGTAAGAGAGAGCCATTTATGCACGCACACATGCACACACATACACACCTATATGCACATATGTCCATGTACACACACAGCTTATTGTTCTCAAGGCAGTTCATCTCCTCCATCACCAGCATTATGTTGTCAGGTGCTCTGGTTCCTTTCATCATTATGGCAGTTATACTGTTTCTTCGCACGCCTCAGTACTACATCAATATCTATAAAACTCTGCCCAAACAGAAGCAAGAAAATCACTTTTTAAGTCACTGACATAGCAATTTTGTAATACTAACGTCAGTGCACACCCTGATGTTGCATTATTCTGGAAGAAATCTAAATGGAGACAAAATGTTCAGTTAGAAATCATTGCCCACAGTGTGAACTGCATTCAATAATCACAGTATGCTACTGGGCTCCAAATTTCACATCAATCTTCAGTTCTGGAAAGATAAACTCCTTTTACCATTCAACCCTAATGGTATGCAAACATCTTCTTAAAACATAACAATGCCATGTACAGACTGAACAGCCGTTATTTATCTGGCCTTATTTATCACTGTGTTATAGAAATTAAGATGCCATCTGAATATAAATATGTTTATTTCACAGCTTTAAAGAGCATTCATTTCTGATGGTAAAATAAGGCTTTCTGAGATCTTTTAGTTCTGTATTAAAGGAATGCTTCTCATCTACTCACTTCACTTTGCAGTTTAAGTCAGGTCACTTTTGTGGATTTCTAATCAAATAAATTTACTTTCAGCTTTTAATAAAATAATTCAATTTCTAAAAATATGGCCAGTAATTTAACATAGACAATTTTAAAAAATCCTGTCATCATAATGGGGTGGTGCACTCATTATTTTACAAAATCCAACATAGATTAGTCCTAAATCAAAGACTTTCTTTTGCATGTATGGCAGAGCTAAGGCAATACATTTTCGACTGGACACAGAGATACAATTGTAATTGATTTCCTCATCCAATTGGAGAAGAAAAATATCAAAATTTCTGAATGGTCTTTTAAGTAATGAAATAATACTTACCACAAAATAATACTGAAAAAAAAAACCTTAATGATCAGTGGTTCCCAACTGGTGGGTCGTGGTCCAAGAGTGGGTCATGAGGCCATTTTGAATGGACCAAAAGTGACTACATGTCAAGATTATTAAAAAAAAACACACCTTATTTGTTCAGTGAATTTCCGGCGCAGACCTTTTATTTTTAAGTAACATTTCCTGCTGTAGCATGAGTGACTAACAAACAGCCACTTGACAGAGATGGCAAACTAGCTCGATGACATGGTCAGACCCAGGTATGATGCTGAATGCATTACACTGTGTGGACCCCAAACTAATGACCAGTTGGGAATCACTGATCTAGAAATATCAGTGCTTTTAAAAGTATCATTCTTACTTTTGTCAGTTTTGGAAAATAATACCTGTTTATGCATCTTACCTAGAATTTGTCAATATTCTTTTATTGCATCTTACCTTTTAATTTGTGTGCACTTTAGTACTGTGTTTATGTTCTATTTATTGCTGTAGCAATGTTTTAATGCACTCTTGGACAGATGTCAATTGAAGAGAGCTTTTTTGTCTTGATGAGACTTTTGCCTGGTTAAATATACAAATGAGAAAAATAAAAATAAAAATTGTAATTATGATCTTATTTTGTAACCTAAGATACTGGCAATAATACCACGGTGAGCCTGAGGTTTGTGTAAATGGTTCGTCCTGCACTGATGAGTTTTTCTTTATTTTCTGAGCTTACAAACTTTCTCACACTAAGTGACAAACTATAACCAACAAGCTTTATTTCCTCAAAGCCAACTGTATTTGATCTCTGTGTCCATGATCACCTTCAGCAAAGTCCTGCAGATTGATGGCTTATTGATTTATATAGTTTTTTGCCTTAGGGTCCTAGTGGTGTGTGGTTTGTTTTTCCTGTGAAAAAGCTTTGGTGCCCATGAATCATATCTTTAACGCTCTGGATTGTTTGGAAAGAGACAGAGTGGTGTAGATATTTGAAGAGGTGTTTTTGCATTAAGAGTAAAACAAAGCTCAATTTGGTTGACAGCGACAGTACTTTAGATGTCTACAGTAGATATAAATATTGTTTTAATGGCGATTCAATGTATATCTTTCAGTGTTTAGTAGGTTTAATAAAGGACCTGCTACATATAGGCAACTGTGGCTGTAGATTTCAGAATAATGATGAAAAACTGCATGGAAAATGCTCATGGTTAAGAAACCATTTGTAAAGCTGAGCATTAGTTTGCATTTACACAGACTCAACCTTTAGACAGCTCAACACTAGATCAGAGCTCAGCTGCAAGAATAAAATGTTGGTATTTTATCTTTCTGAAAACCACAGATAGGTTGAATTTGTACATTTCATTACCATATCAACATTTCTAAAGTGCCTGAGTTCTGATTACATGTATATGAGTTGACTTTGGCATTGGGAGATGTGACACCGAGACAAGAGGTCTGCCAAGCAGCGGACAACTGCATACCATGGTTCAAGACCAACAAATAGCTAAAGCAGTTGTTTTTTAGCAACCCATCGCTGCATTTCCAGTGGGGATTGTAACATGAAAACCAGGTATTTTAAGCCAAAACATGATCTAACCATAACCAAGTGAATTTTGTGCCTAAACACAGTGACACATTTCCCACAGCATTGTTGAAACATAAAGAAATGTGAGTTTCAATGTATAAGCGACATAACAATGTAGAGATTTAACGGATCTGTGGTTTGCAGAAACGTACAAAACCAACACTCACTGTGGCAACTGGTGTAAAATTACAGATTTGCTTAAACACTGCCTTGCATAGCCTGAAGAAGTTCAACATTATATGAACAATTAATGTTGCTGTCAGAGTCAGCAATCATTAACGAAAGTTGGTTCAGGGCTGTAACCCTTTTGAAATACATTTTTTGATCACCAATCCAGATGTGTTATGCCAACACACTGTCACTCCAACCTTGTCAAATATTGACTTTTTTTGTCATGGACACGTCCACATACGATGTGCAAGGTACCCTGGGTGCATTAGTTGTTGACGTTCTAGGACACCATGTCAAGTTCTCTTATTTCAAGATACACTTTCGTTTTCACAGGAAAGTTAACTTTTACATACAGCGCACTACGTCGGTACAACACCGCAAATTAATGTTTGTTTGTTTTTCCTTTAACAACAAACACACATGGTGGGGTTTAGGCAACAAAAAAAGTGGTTAGGTTTAGGAAAAAAGAACAGGGTTTGGCTTTGGAGTCTTAAGAGACGCAAACACCACTCTCTTGGGTAAGAGTTGGTGTTTGTTGGACCCATCCACCAACACTCCCACCCACCCCATTCAGACTTTTGCTGCCTTAAATTTCGTCCTTGTCCCACCTGACACCTTGTTCCCCCACCAGCCGTCGTTAAACTATAATGGCAACTGGCTGCATATCATGCCGGCGTTAAAGGATGCATTTTGTCATTGGTCACTGCCCAAGTGCCGGATTGTGACGACTTCAGAGTGAGAGCGAAATCGTTTTGCTAGTAGTGGCTAGTGTAGCCTTCAGCTGCTAGCCTCGGGCAAAGATGAGGGCTAACTGTAATAACTGTAGTAAGCCCGCCTCTTTTCTACTGCCACTAAACTCCATATTGAGAGCCATGTCTAGGTGATCCAGGCACAGGCTCAGAATTATATGTTCTAAATGTCACATTCAGCTCCTTTAATCCACTACATTTAAGTTGTAACTATAGTTATGTGACGTGTCTTAGAGTTTGACTGTAAATACAAAACATATGAGTTTATAAAATATGATGCATGTTTGTATACTGAACTACCAAATAGTATTTGGACTAACTGGAATTAGCTCCACCTCAACCAACTACAACGTTTAAGTGCCACTAACATGTTAATGCTTCAATAATAATAATCCAGTGTTATAACACTGACAGGGTAAATTCTGCATAATGAAGTCCTTTTCTTTTTGATACTTTAGGTACATCTGTTGCTAAAACTTATGTTGTTTTATTGACTCTTTACAGAGTAGTGTTGCTACTTCTACTCACTACTACTACTTTTGCATGATCTGAGACCCTTGTGCATTCAAGATGTGATTTATTTGAGTATATATCCAGGATCATAAAGAGGAATACTCAATAAAATTTAGTGTCTATTTGAGTATTGATCTCAGCTTTTACTACCTCATAATCCTGATCCGCAACTCAGAGGAAAGCTGTTGTGTTTCTCTCAGTGTGAGTGCTAAAGTGTCCATAACCTTTGCAAAATTATGCAGACAGTGAGCTTGAAAATAGGACCTTAAAAAAAGTTTAGATATACCCGAGTCATCTTTTTTTCTGTTTAAAATGGAGGATTAGCATCCTAGCAGGTCCAGTGTCAGAACTAGCTACAGTGCAGTACATGAAATAATCACCCAATCTCAGACTGTATAATTGAAAACTATAGCCAAATTATGTTCAAATGAACCGTGCCAACAATTCTAACTTAAGGGTATGATCTACATTTGGTAGGTGATTTCTATCTCAGCTGTCAGTCACAGTTCAAACAACAAAAACATGAGGATAAGATTATAGAAATCTGTCTAACACTAAACCAGAAAGCCTCCTCTAAAGGTGCTAACATGCCTCCCAGCTACACTGAGACAGCAGAGTCAAAGCCACAGGATTATGGCGATGACTCTGACTAAAAGTTGCTGAGTTATGAACACAGCTTTCCACAAATCCCCAGCTTCCCTTTTGTGCTTTGCAATTACACTCAACAACATGTCGAAATGTGTCAGCATGTGTTGCTCTTTGGCACATCCTCTACTTGCAGTGTTGTACATTAACCATTTGCTCCTCACATTCTCCAGCTCATATTTTCTGTGATCTGACCACTGTGTTGTTGCATTTAGCTCCTCCGCCGTGGTTAATATTCAGAACAAGTCAGCATGTCTGGGTATTTATTTTTCCCTTTTGCCTTTAAACTTTACATTGTTGAATTACCTTGCTGTCTAGACAGATGTATCCTCCAATGATTCACTCTATTATGTTGAGCAGCTATTGTCGCTTCTTGTGTTTTTTTATGTAATTGTCTTCTTGCTTCTTTTTCCCGTATAGAGAACGATTATGTTTCTATCATGTAACCTATACATTCTTTAAGTCTGTGTTAAATGTATAACATAATTTAGTCTTTTAATGTGTGAACATGATATTTTGAAGAATGTACAGACTCTATGTGAAGTGCTTTAAAAAAGACTGTGATGAAGCACGATTAAAATAAAATAACTTAAACCTTTAGAGATGCCAATAACAAAGGAATACTTTCACTGGGAACATAAGTATTCCTTTTAACAATTGCAGAAGTCTGATTTCAATCTTAAGTGATTCTTCATTTTCTGTAAAGTGTAAGGTAAAGGTTTGAGTCTGTGTGTGTGTGTGTGTGTGTGTCATGGCAAAATGTGGTCATGGAGACACCTATTGAAGTGGGATCTACCACGTATATGTCTGGATAGAAGTGGTCAACGTGTTAGCATCAAAACCATGCGACAATGACACTTAATTTGTGTGAAGTTGAGATCAAAATGCAGGCTGAGTTCAAAGATGGGTGTTGTCCAAGCAAGGGGGCTGGAAGTGGAGGGGTTGAAATCATGAGAGGGCTCATTAACCCCCCAACTCCCAAGGCTGTATATAGGGTGCAACTGCGGAATGGGGGGACAGAGTGGTCTCATTTTAATACACCACAGGAGGTAGTAACAGCACTGAAATGGTGTCTGCATAGACAGTCTCCAGGACAGGATCATAGATCATGATGTTTTGACAACATGTTATGTGTGCGACCCACTGTGGGAGATTTAAAAAGTAGCTGTTAGCAATTAACGGCTAACTCAAAGATCAAAACAGCAGCCGGGAATTTCAGCAAATTAGGAAAACAATGATGTCTGGGAGCTCCTTACCATCCGAGCAGAAGACGAGATCAGCTGCCATATAACGGGCAGTAATTGATTGCTGTTGACACGTTAATGCTATTGTTGTTGAGAAACCGCTGCCAATGCATACGTTATGTCACACTACAGACCAATGCTGCTGTGTTACATGTCACGCCCCTGACGCCTCTTTTGATTCCCGTGAAGCTGCGATGCAGTGTATAGTCACACACTGAAGCAGAATGATGCTGCCGTCATTTGGTTCTGTGTAAAAATGCAAAGGAGGGATAAATAATTGACTTTGTAGGGTCCCTATAGCGTCAGCTCTGTGTGTCAAGGGCTACAGGTATGTAGTTGACATCACAATGAAGGATGAGTTCAAACATGGGTGTTGTCTGAGCAACAGAGCCAGAGGTAGGGAAATGAGAGGAAGGGGCCATTGCCTCTCTTTACACCGCTGGCCCACAATTATTCAAAGTTGCGTATCGCTGTCTCACAGCTGGAGTGATTCCATCACAAGATGGTCTCTAGATACTTTCTGTGTATGTGGTCCCTATTTAATGCTAATAGAGTGTCATTAGGTGTTTAAAAACATGTCAGCACGGCACTTTGGTCATGTTGGGAGAAAAAAAAAGAGCATATGTAGACTGTAAACATACCAGTCATGCTGGGAGTCACTACAAAAAAAAGCCCATGACCCATTTTTTGGTCCTGACCCATCATTAAAGGCCTACAGCAATGAGGACAGTGCGAACAGGATAGAATTGCCTTGAATATTTAAGTGGAATAGAGGGCTATCCTCTGTGTGATATATTGAATCCCAAGCCAAGCCATTTGACGGTTGCAGTATTTGAAGAATCACAGGAGGGGGCCGCTTGAAAATCCCCTACTGTGGCGGCTTTTTAAACTTTCTCAGCCTGGGACAGAAATGGAATAAATTTTGCTTCTCCCATGGACTCAAGCTCATTAGGACGCTCTCTTGTTATGGTGGAACCCACCAAAAACAGGGACCATGACCCACTTTTGGGGTCTCCACTAGAAATATAAAGTTGTTTCACTTTGGCAAAAATTCCAATTACTGTACTGTACACAGAGTGGCTCTGTTGGCCGTAAATTTGTCTGCTCTCATTTTAAAGAAGGCATTTGGTACTGCCGGTACTGGTAAACCTTTTCAAACATGCAAAGATTGGTTTTAAGATTTTCCAGAAGTAAAATTGTAAATAGTATACTATTGCAACTAATCCATATTAATTAGATGCTGGACACATAATTTCCAAATTATGAAATAAACAGCATCACCAGTGATCACTGGCAAGCTCCTGTTGGTGGGTAACTGAGGCTCATCCCAGTTTTGATCATATTCAAGATATGATGTTTACATGCACACAGAGAAGTCTGTTTCTTCATAACCGAGTATGATATATCCTAGTATCCCAGTTACTGATTACTGGGGTTGAACACAAACCTGCAATGAGAGATGTGAGCTTTAGGAAATATTAACTACACTGTACATTTACTTACACTTGACAACATGAGTGCTAATATCTTCCTCCAACAGCTGTCTGTTCTGAGCGTATCCACCACCACGCTCTCTCATTCACTAAGCACTGAGCTACGCTTCCCTTATAACACTGCCCTCCAAAAGACAAAACTCACTTTTTTTCATCACTCTAAAAGTAAGACACTCTCGCTGCTGCCATTGTTTATGTCTCTGCTTTGTCACTTGTCTGAAGCCACGACAAGATTGTTGCCGGCTCTCACAAAACGGGATGAAGTGCATACATGCAAAAGTGTCCTGGTTCATTATGGAATTGTCTGTTTCAAGGTGACTGTGGCTCAGAGGTAGGGGTGGTCGTCCACTAATTGGAAGATCGGTAGTTTGATCCCCAGCTCCTCCAGTCAAAGTATCCATGGGCAAGATACTGAACCCCAAATAGCTCCCGAAGGTTGCACCATGTATGGTAGCCTTGGCCACCAGTGTGTGACTGCATGTGGGAATGGGTGAATGTAACATGTAGTGGTAAAGCGCTTTGAGTTGTTGGCAGACTAGAAAACAGAGTCCATGTACCATTCTGGCTGAACCAGATAATGGTTAATCCAGGGTTCTAAAACCGAGCTATGTTTACAGAGTCAGACACAAAAAAATGGGATAAAATCAAGATCATAACCAGGACGCTCATGTGCATGTGAACAATTCATTGTGCACACTTAAAAGTCCCTCAAAAGTGGCTAAGAATTACTTAAAGTCAAAGATGTCAAATAATAATAGTGGTCAGAGTGAAAAAGTATTTGTTCACTATGAATAAAGGTTCGGTGCTACTATCAATTAATTTGCTTGGTTTATTGGCATGTAAAAATAAACATGCAAAGATGACATCAGAGTTTTTTTTAAAAAAAAAAAGTAACACTATCCCCGCCATTGATGAAATTTTCCGTCATTTATGACAGAACGCTGATAGATATTCCAGCAATCTGTGTTACGGGGTGCTGTTACACGTCTTGTGAAATAGAACACCACTGCTGTTTCAAGAAACAAATGAAGAAGATCCACTGGAAACCGGGAGAGAATGTTGTTTACAGAAGTGTAGCAGCTTGTAAACTGCACGAAAACGCTGGCGCAGACGGAAAAGTTTATGATTGCACAAGCCATGGAGATTTTGATGGACTCAGACTACAACAATTTTTGTTTTGATCAACACTCTGAATCCCAAAGGAGTTTGTTGGGACAAAATGGGATCTCCATGACGGTGACAGTGACACATGGACAAGACGACCACAGAGGAGGTCTGATAAAAAAGAAATGGAATAAAAAATGTGTTTAAAACAGAAGGCCTCTTATTTAGTTTAATGTACATACTGTTTACATATTCATAGAACAAATTATTCTGTGGGTCTTGAAAGATTAGTGAATTTGATCAAAAATGCTGGTGATGGCTGGCAACTTAAAAATAATACCCATGGCAGGGAAACTGTTAAAGCCCCTACAAGGAACTTTCATTTTGAGTTGATTTTGGCGACCCTGTGGACAAAAGCGGTAGTGTTTTGCCGGAATGAAGCCTACATTTCCCATGAGCTCTAGCGCGTACTGTCGTAAAGACACTTATCTGGCTCGCGCATGTGTTTGTTTTGGGGATCAATGAAACAACAAGACGGGAAAACTTTGTCCCCGCTCCTATCGGGGATCCCATCTCAACTCTGCCGCGCCCCAGCTCCACCTCTCCGGCGTAAGCGCCACTGCCGCTGGGGTAAACACAGCGGTCAGCTGGTAAGGCTGAAGGCCTGTTTGGCGAGCACTTCCATGGCTTCTTGGACTGAGTATGGAGCGATGCCTCGCCTCTTTATTTCTCGGCACTCGCTGGACCCTGTCGATGTCTGGCTGGTACGTGTCATCGGCCCGGATGAGGTGTTCCAGCCCCGCGGACCTTGCTCTCCTCATCCCCGCTGGCGCGGGGTGAATCTGCGCAACCTGCGGCCTCTGTGTGTGGCTCCCCGGACAGCTAACGCCGTGGACCCGCCAGCTCCTGCCAGGATTGGGCTGATTAAATGCTAGATGGCTAGTGAACAAAACGTTTATCCTGAAGTATTTCCTGACTTCCCGAGGACTGGATTTTCTCTGTGTGACTGAGATGTGGCTGACTGTTGGTGAGTCCAGTGCTTTCACAGAACATTTACCTGATGACTGCTGCTATTTTAACTCCCCGCAGACGTCGGGTCGAGGAGGAGGAATAGCAACTATTTATAAGAGTCACTATAAATGTAAGCAGCTAGGTAAGATGACGTGTGCTGTCTGAGTGCCGTAAATCGCTTCGTCCTGGAAGCGACCTGGGGCGGACCCGGACACAGTTTCCTAAAGGTATGGATATACACTATAGAGAAATAGCTTATCTTCACACCAATGGTCTCATTTGCTGTTGTAGGTCACACACAGACATCAGCAGATACGAGACTTTTGCATATCCAGTTAAAAGTTCCTTGTAGCGGCTTTAATAACAATAACATTAACACTAATAATTTTTGGAAGTTGATACATTTACCTTTATAAAAAATAATGCCAAAAACAATGTCTTAGTTTACCCTGGAGCGCTATCTTTGTCAAAAGTAGGCTAACACAGACTACAGTGTACAGTTTGCAGACTGTCCAGGTGTGCTTTTTTTAAATGAGTGTCTTTCTGACTTACTATATGAAAACACAAGCACACCCATGAGTGCCAGTACTATATATGTGAGTGAGCGCATTAGTGTGTGTGTGTGTGTTTGCAGACTACTTCTGTGATCAGGTAGGAGGTGGAGGAATTCTGACATATGACACAGGGAAGGGAACATTGAGATTGACAGGCCAGACTGTATTGTGACGGCTGGGTCCTTGGGGTCCTTCAGAAAAGGCCACGTCTCCAACACGCTGACGTGATTTCCATAGCTATTGGACCAGTCATAATATTTGAGACACTTTTGGGAGCAATTCTTTGATTAGAAGAGCAGTTTGAGAGGGAGGGAGAGAGGATCTGAATCATCTGGAAGAAGATGGCTTTGCGTCAGCGCTGAGAACAAGAGAGAGGAACACGGATCTTGAGAAAAAAAGAGAAGCTGATCTGACCTTTCCAGTCAATGCCAACTTTCAGACAGATTCCATAAGGCCTCCAAATAATATAGCTCCATCCTCATGCTCATCCACATCTATATGAATAAACTCTACTCGGTGGCAGATTCATTTAGACCTTAATTTCAACTTCATGGTAGGTTGCGTCTTTTAAACAGAAACTAATGAGGCATTCCTGACAGCACACGAAGCCTCGGATGGCTCGAATAATAACAGTGTTAAAGATCTGACTCATTTAGATGTATTTAATGTAAAGACACCTAAATACATGTTTAAGGCTTCAGTGAGAAAAAGTTAAAAGAGGCAGAGATGGAGCAATAGACCAGATCTGCCTGGGTGGTTCTAATACTGATCAGTGTAAAGACAGCAATATTGTGAGACAGCTTCTCATTCTGCAAGAGATGGGCTGTGAGGGAGATATAGCTGCTGATGTTTAATGACGTATGCATAAGCTTCTCATTTGAAATAGAAACTGCCAGTCTACCACTTTCTCGATCTGTCGTTTGTTTGTGTTATTGGGTGCCTTTGGTGAAACTGAACCAACCCTTAAAAACACTGAAATCAGACAATTACAAAAACAAACGAACCGATCGTGGCAGTGGTAAACCATCAGCTCCTGTGTTCAGTGAGAGTGAAGAGAGCATCTATTTGTTTCACTTTTAGTTCAGTTCCCTGTTGGATAGGGCTGTCTGTTGGGAAGTACTGAGCATAAGACTGGATGAATGAGACTTGGATTAGTTGTGTGAGAGTCTGATGTTACGATATAGTATTGCTATTGTTAAGTATGGACCCCTACGACCTCAATTCATATAATTTTCTTGTTTCGTTTTTGGATTATTTTTTTCACCAGAGGCATGTCATAAAAAACAAAGTTCTCTCCATGAATTCAACCCTTACACCTGATAAGTAATTGATATACAAATGGTCATTTGGGGGGTGATGTATGTCTTTAAAGGTGTAAACAAACAAAAGTTAGGTTTATGTATCCTTAAAGTAAAACAAACACATTGAATATGTTTATTTCCTCTTAAAAATTTTGCAAAGCTAATTTTTTGGACATCTTAAACCCTTTATTGTTTACTTCCATGTTTATTAGCTTGCAGTCTTTATATTCCCTCCTTTCTTTATCTCTTGGTGCATTACTGCCACATGTATGGCAGAGGAATAGTGTTAAATCATTGGCAGGTCTTCACATTCTCATATGTGTGCACAAAACAAACAAAATGGGGTCCAATCAGTGTTGGGTAAGGGTTACTTTAAAAGTAATCAAAGTATGTTACTGCGTTACTTTTTAAAAAAAGTAACCAGTTACTTTACTGCTACTGTTACTCCCTGAGCAAAGTAACTCAATTACTTTTAAAGTACTTTTGAGTATTCTACATTTCCTATTGGGCAATGGACCACAGGATGCTAAGCCTACATGTTTTTGTTATGTTATGGACCACTTGCCCTTCACTGAGATCCAGTTCTCCCATCACAGCCGTCACTTTGACCAGTAGAAACACAGAACGATCTGCTGCCGTAAACAACTGTATGACAACAACACCCCAGCGTTTTTAATGTTTCCTCTAGGGATGTTACCACACAGAGTAAAAGGGGGAAATGATGGTGTGAAACAGCAGAGGCACTTTGTCAACCCGCTGAGTTAACGTTACTGTCATTAGCATCAAGCTAGCAAACAATGGTACATCCTCACGGTCGGACATAAAGTAATAACATTAACAAATAGTGGCGAGGCTTTTACTCACCACAACTGCAGAGGCTCCCAGCTTCATTTTAAACAAACTACATTATAGACGGTCCGTTATTTATTAATCCCTCTGTGTGTTTATATATTTACTTTTTATCCGCTCCATTGTCTTTGTAAAGTTAACATATCGCACCGTCATTTCAAACTCAACACTTGTGTCAAATTAAAAGCCCCTTATAACCTTGGCTGAGAGAATCCCTCCATTTTCTAAATAGGCTTTTATTCTGAAGCATTTGTCAAAACTTCCTGTGGAAGATACAGTAGCTTGATAGTTTACTTATGGCGCTTCAAATGTAGCTCCTGCCATCTGCTGACGCTTTTAGGTGACTACAACAACATGTCGGCTGGCACATGGACAGACACAGTGACTCATATAATAGTTGAAGTAATAAAAATAGGACAAGAATAACCCGATGACATCACACACGCCGTGAAAGACGACCGGGGATAATTGGTGAGTACCAGCGTGTAGCGTGTACCAGGCATAATGCAAGTCCTGAGTCTGAAATATGTCTGTCAGCGAGTCCTACTCCACCTATTTAGACTCCACCGTAGACAACAGCAGCATTTCTCCGACCAGGTAGCGAGCCACAAGCTCCATGGCTTCTTTCAGACTGATAGGTTTAACGTTATCTCCGTTATTAGAACCAAACAACAGCTGTTGCTGTTTCAGAGCTGAAGAACCAGCGTTCTAAAAGTAACGGAAGTAACTGATGTCTTGTTTGAAAATGTACTTAAGTATTTGATTACTCAAACAGCAAACTAACAGGTTAGGTTACTCCTTCCTGCAAAAAGTAATCAAAGTACTCAAACGCATTATACCCAACTCTGGGTCCAATGCAAGGATAAACAGCTCTGTAGCACCACCAGGGAGAACCAGAATTGTTTGTGAAATGATTTGCTAAGGATTTAGTAGAAGATAGTCTGTAAACAACAACACCAAAACTAAACAATGACAGTGACAGTGACATCCATCCATCCATCCATCCATCCATTTTCAAATGCTTATTCGGGGCCGGGTCACAGGGGCAGCAGGCTGAGCAAAGTTCATTGGACACCCCTCTCCCCAGTAATGCTTTCCAGCTCCTCCTGGGGGACCCCGAGGCGTTCCCAAGCCTGATGAGATATGTAATCTCTCCAGTGTGTTCTGGGTCTGCCCCTGGTCCTCCTACCACTTGGATGTGCCCAGAACACCTCTAACAGAAGCGGCCCAGGAGGCATCCTGATCAGATGCCCAAACTACCTCAAATGAGCCCTTTTGACACGAAGGAGCAGTGGCTCTACTCTGAGCTCACTCAGGATGTGCAAGCTTCTTAAGGCTGAGCCCAGCCACCCTTCGGAAACCCATTGAGGCCGCTTGTATCCAAAACCTCATATTTTCAGTCATTACCCAGAACTCATGACCATAGGTGAGGGTTGGGACGCAGATGGATCAGTAAATCAAAAGCTTGGGGAAAAAAAAAAGAGTGCACAGTAGTTTCATTAATAGTTGGTCCATGCTGGTTTTGGATAAAAACAAATATGTGTGTCACAGAGCAACGTTCTCAGGTAATCAATGCAATCTGCTATCTTCCTACTACTGCTTACTTCTGCTGTGCATTGCGCAATGACCCCCATTGATGACACATCCTTAATACAATGTTTCTGATTGAAACTGGCGGCAATGCAGTCTGGTTCAATAGAAGGCACCAAGGTTCAGAGAGTACTGAATGGAAACAGTTGAAGAACCAGAGGTAATTTTGTGGAAAAGAAGTAAGAGTGTGATTGATGCAGCAGAGTTCAGGCAGCCAGAAAAGGTTTATTGTCAACTGCTGAAGTAACTCTGTCAGTATAGAAATGACCAGGAGTGGCTCGATGTGAAGGACTCAAACACAGAGCCAGATGATCAGAAACTTGGGGAGCCAAGTAGCCCACCTGGTAAAGTGGGCGCTTTATGATTCCAATTCATTGCCCAATGCTGCATGTCATCATGTCATTCCCCCCTCTCTCCCCCTTTCCTGTCACTCTTAACCTGTACTTTCAAATGAATCTGTACAAAGACATCAGTAACCCTGAATATGATGATAACTACTGTATAATAGCAGTGTAAAACTAACAGTGCACACGTAAACATCAATGCTGCTTTTATTGTCCCTCATTTCGAAGACTTTAACTATTTGGTTGGGGATCTGAGTGACTTTGAAGGTCTGCAGACAGTGAGGTTCCCGGTCAGCACAGTCTGATGGAGATTCATTTCTTTCTCCTCAAATAATAAAAAAAGCTCCAGTTGAGTTGTTGAGGTCTCCTCTGCTGCTCTGTGTGTCCAATTTGAGTAAGGAGTACTACAGTTAGTTTTTAATAGAGTTTTGGTGTCACACTGAGAAGGTCTGCTTCATTGGGTCTCTTTCAGTGTTTTGGACTGATATGGAGTGTTTGCATCACAAGGTGTGATTGATGTTTGAATGACCTTTCTGAACCATGAAGAAGAGGGAATATCTTGCCGTTCTGGGTGGAGGTAGCTGCCTCTAAAGGAGAACTGTGACTGTGAGGTTTAAAGTCAAGACTAGCTTCAAAGGGAGAACAAGTATTCTCTCATCTGTTAAACACTGGCATTAATGTGACCTTGATTTATCTCACGACTGCTTTAATCTAAAACTAAGAAAGTTCTCTCTGTCAGACAAACAAAGACACATAATTAATATTCATATTCCAGGGTTTCATGAGTTGCTGTGAGCACTTATATTATTAAGTTGAACTGCATAAATTAATGATGGAAAGAAAAAAACACAATCCAATTTCAAAACATTTGGCAATTAAAGGAATAAATGAATGAAATGCTCTCCCATTTAACATCACATTTACCTTCTCTTGTCTCTGCTCCTAAAACAAAGCACTGTTGCCATCTTTTTTGGAGGGACAAAGTTAACAGTTCTTTGCAGCTATATTGTAGGGACAATTTGAACCAATCCCCACAGTTTTACTTTATAGAAGTGCTCTCAAGCTCTCAGACTAATGACAGGAACTGCAATTTCCACAAATCATTCCAATTTCCCTGCAATACACATAATAATGAAAGCACTTGTCAACAAGCAATTCACCGTAACTCTTCCCTTTGACTTTTGCCCTCGGTGCGATTGAGTTTTTATTTTTTACATTCCTGCCAATGTGTTCAATAATTTACACTGGAGCATTACAGCTGGAATTTGACCCCCACGTGTGTGTAATAAGTCATATATATATTGAAATTTTACAGGTCATTTACATATGCAAAGCTTTTGTCTTTGCCAGCTTTTTTTGCTGATAGATATCTTTAAAATATACCAATTTTCTCCTTGATTGTGGGGTGCAGAGGAGTTCTTCACAAGACAGTGATGCCACAGGTTGCCTTAGCTATCTAGGGGTATCTCAGAAACATATTTTCAATTTGCGGCATGACCTTTTCTTTCAGTGCCACTTGTAGCCAATCAAATGTTTTATTAAGAGATATCACGATCCATCTCAAAGATCTGTATTGGCGCCAATCAAAGCATTTTTCATCTGGGATTAGGATAGGCTATTGTGAGCTATACACAACCCAATTTAGTCTTTTGTTTTATATCTGCTGGTTTTACTTGCAAAGCTGCTACTTTATGGACCTCCTGTGTGTGTAAGAGTAGAGCCTGAGTCTCTCCCAAAACACGACATGCCATAAACAACAGCAAAATGCAGTATGAGACTCTTTACTCATGTTTTTTACTGTAGTTTTGAGCACTCATTCAGTTCAGTGTGAGAGTCACTTGCATTTTGCTGTCATCTATGAAGCATGGTGGTTAAAAAAGAAATGTTAAGGAACAGCTTGGATGGAGGGAATTTTTTAAACGCACTACAGAGCTATTCAATAGTCAAACACAGGCTATACATGGGACTGGTTTTAATAACTTTACAGTACTTGACGTGTGCACTGTGAATCTGTATTATCTAGGAAACTAAAAATATGGCACCATGTATCAATAAATACTCAATTTTAAATGACTTGGATGGGGATTGGGGCCAAAAATACTTCATCGTCCTTAATGAAGGATGAAATTTACTTTCTTGACCATGTTTCTAGTTTGTCTTGTTTTTCTCTGTTCATTATTTTGCATCTACATAATTTAGTGTTAACTACATTCGTATATTGTTTACATATTTTATTTTGCTCTTTACATTAAATTTGGAACTATCTAATATCGTGCACCGTGTGAACGGGTAAAGAGAGTTACGCAGTGCTTAATTTGAGCCGGAGCGTACTGGAACGCATACCAGGATCTTTTCAGAAAAGGCCCTGGTTCTGGAGCTAATCTGCATGGGTCTAGAACTTTTCACATCTAAAAACTACATACAGTATTGGCTGATGTCACTAGTGTTGCAGGGTGGAGTACCATAGTACTACGGTGCCTCACGTACCACTACTGTGGGATAAGTTCAAAGTCCAGTCGCAAGAGGGTGAGTGTCCATGTGTCCATCCAATAACGGCGTGTCCTGGCCACCTGGCACTCAATATGCTGCTGTAGTGGTTTGTTTTCCAGACATGTGAGTATCTTTGAGCAGTTAAAGTTATTATTTATTTCTTTTTACTTGTCAGCAGTGATTTGTTTCCACAGAGCTCTATGTGCATTTTACTCACATTTGCGACTAAAAATATAGTTTTGTTGTTGTTTTGTGCGAGCAAAATAAATCATTCAGCACGCTGTGCGAGTACAGATTTAAACCAGCAGCAGAAACGAAAGGCGAATCCTGCCGGTTGTGGGTTGAACGGGGGTCACAGACAGGAATACGGCGGTCAAATAGCCTACGGGGGCTCCGCGGTGCAAGATAACGGCTTACCGGCGACAGAGAAGTCCGACTCCAGGTCCAGTAGCCTAATTTCCTCTTTTGTTGGCGTCATGACTGCCCAGTAGTACCTGGACAACTGAGCCGTGGCGGCACACAGGTATGTGGCGTGTCAGAGGAGAAACGAGCCGTTCACATTTCTCTTTGTGGCAGGTAACGTCCCACAAACCTCACCACACTTTAGGGACTGTTCTTTACTTGTCAGGGGAGGAGGGTGGCTGGTTGATTTTTATTTTATTTATTTATTTTATTTTGATCCCCCTATGTTAATCACTTATTGATGCTGTTTTTGAAGTATGAATAAGTCAATAAGTAATTTATTCCATTGAAATATCAGTGATGTATTATAGAGAAGTGATTTATCTTTTTATAAATGACAAAAGGCACATCTGCCTCATTTTTGCCGTGGTATCCTGATACTACTCAGAACCGTGATACTTTCACTGGTATCGTACCATGGGTCCCAATTTTGGTACGGTGACAACGCTAGATGTCACAGCCATTCCATTCGGAGTCGCGCAGTGTGGTGGCTTGGGAGTAGGGGAACACTGCTCTCTCAGAAGCCCAAATTGTTCCCCTACTTCTAATTTTACAAATTAAGCACTGGAGTAATGATTAAGTTTGGCAGGGTGATATAAGATGTGAGATACCACTATTGTTGTTGATGTTCAGTTGTCCTACATTCTTTTTTTGGACATTAAAGTGGATCAAGTTACCCAGAGAAGCTGTCCCCGTGCTCTTACTTCACCCACAGCCCTTTGATAGCTAATTCAGTAACTAGTAAGTTTATAGGAAAGACAGGAGAGACAAACCTGCCTTACACTAATTATACTCACCAAAATACAGAAGAATAACTGTAAAAAAGTACATTAACGATGCCTCTGTGATCCTTCACTGAAACAAAAGCCCTGCTGCAAAACCTTGGCATCTTAGTCAAAGGAGGCTTAATAACACACCTGCTGAAAACAGCAATAACTAAATGAACTGAATTAAATAAAAACTTTAAACAAATAAAATGAACACAACTGTTCTGATTCAACATAGATTAAACAGATGTTACAGAACTGCTGTAGTGCCAACAGTGTCAGTGCAGAGATGCTGCTGCAAAAACTTCCCTGTCACTGTGTAACAACGGATTTGCAAATGACGACTGATCTGTTGTGAGTGCAACAAATACTCAGTAATATACACAATGGTCTTTGGCCGCTGAGCAATTTGCAACAATCATATTAAGTGCT
The DNA here is from genome assembly GCF_041903045.1 of Epinephelus lanceolatus. NCBI lineage: Eukaryota > Metazoa > Chordata > Actinopteri > Perciformes > Serranidae > Epinephelus > Epinephelus lanceolatus. The sequence goes on from NC_135736.1 coordinate 37,399,796, forward strand.
ACGCTAAAGGTCAGTTGTTTCTGCTTCCCACTCTGTAGCACTCACCTACACTAACAGAAAACACACACATACACATTTGTCTGACTTGTGACTACTCTTATTGACATAATTGATTCTCTAGCCTCTAACCATAATCATCACCATTGAATGTCAACTGAATGTGTGACCTGTGTTTGTTAAATTCTAACTTAGTTCTTAGAAACTG